>NC_087513.1:29285854-29365854 GCF_963921805.1 Phalacrocorax carbo
GTTTGAAAGTGTTTCAAGAACAAACATTACCTATAGCTTTACGGATTTGAGATGTGAGTAATGGGATATGAAGCTCTAGGGCAACGGTACAAATCTGCCCCAGGTCAGTGACACCCAGGAATTATTGCTGGCAGAAGCTGTTTGATGGGCAGTAATATTCCAAGTTTCAGTCCAATTTCTAATGAGCTACAGTCCTTGTAAAAAATTACCATCCTAATGAATTACAAGACCTACAGAAGGCTCGAGGACCTGTATGGCTTAGAGACTAAACTAGCTTTCTTAATGTGTTGCACTATTTGTGTGTCAGAAAACCAGATCCATCTGCACAGTTTCCCTCTTACAAGACAATGATAGCAAGTACGCAGACTGCCCGCAGCCAGGCAAATCTTGGCTTGTAACTTTAACAGTTTAAATTAGGAGGAGTGTCTATGTACTATTTACACAGTGAAGAGAGAAAGAGAGAAGCTCCTTTAGATGGCAATTCAGACAGAATAAATTGAACTCTGTTCTGAATTTTGAATTGTTCTGGGAGCTTCCTCTCCATGAATCACATGTGGAACCTCCCAACGCAGGCATGTAACAACATTCGGTGTTGGGAATACTTCATTTCCTTCCCACCATGGAACAAAACATCAGTGTACGATTGAACCCCGCAGAAGTGAAGAAGCAGAGAACTACCCATATGTAGCCATTCGGAGCCACCAAAACTATTATTAAAGTGGAAGCATATAAGATACCCTGTATGCTTTCAAACCAGAACTGTACTACCTGTAGACAATTCTTAGTAAATACATAAATAAGTATAAATTAAAATGTTTTATTCATCTTACATAACTGTTTGAGAAAATCAGTATACTGTGCTAAATGATGGGATTATTTCACTGTTGCTGTTTTTCAATTCTCAATACACACAAGACAGCCCTAGAAAATTTCAGCACAACTGCTGACCTTAGGTTTCTATCGGTTTTTTAAAAAAAACCCAAACTGACAATAGCACATTGTATTTTAAAGCCATTTAATCTGATGCTCTAAATTTCCAATAAAATGTATCCAAACCAGTTGAAATACTCCTTCCCCACATGCTCAGGTCAAACCCCATCCCAAGATACACAATTACCACCACTTTAAAATTTTCTGCATTTGCATTATCCTGTAAAATGTGCGACAGGCTGAAGGCTCTCACCCTTATTCCTAGGTCTTCAAGAAGTGGATAATTGCTCTGACCCCCTCTAGGAGTTTCTGTTTTAAGGGGAAGTAAAGACTAGCCAACAAAAATATCTTTCCTAGCTCAGCAGAACAGCTCTTCTGTTGCCTTTTTCCAGCTGAAAGCAAAAGAGTCTGAAACAATTCTTGTAGATACAAAAGGGAGGCAACTCCACTTTTTCAAAGAAAAGTCTTCAAATAGTAAAGACAAAGAGAAAGACAATCAGAAAATAATTCAGCCCAACTAAATCCTGAATATTTGAAATCTTGACTTTGTGTGTGATCATGCCTTTTCACTAACTAGCCAGGGAATCTCAGGTGACCAAAACGAAGCATTTCACCTGGTGCCAAAAATGGAAGAATGAATCACAGTCTACTTTGCAATTATGGAAGCTGTGATTATTTGAACAAGCACGGTCAGCATCTATGTAATATGATTTTCAAAGCCAGAGAACCCCCAAGCCAGAGCTCCATTGAAGCACATATGTACAAGCACCAGACTTTCAAATATGTGTAGGATGGTGGTTTTTTGTGCACCGAGGCACTCTGGCATCTTAGTCCCCTGCACTCCTCAGAGCCAGGACAGACACAGTAACCTTTCTGCCCTCTACTTTGTTGCACATATATGAGCTGGATATTGACGATCTGATTGTATGCATATAGTGTGATAGATTCTGGGCAGATTCTTCTTTTGTTTACATCCATGTAACCACAGTGTACTAAAAGGCCATCGAATTCAACAGTACAACAGAAATTGATATAAATGAAGTAAGAGTCAGGCTCAACGTTACTGTTGTAGCTGCCCTTTTATAAGTGTTATATATATTATAAGTCTTGCATGGTGCAGGAGCCCCTGGAGGGCTGCTGAGACTTTGCCTTTTCACTGGGCTTAAAGATGTGGAAAAGACAGTGCAATTTTCACTTGTATGATGCTTAGCAAAACTGGCTCATTGACAATAGGAGGAACCAGGGCTTTCTCCAGATGCTGTTTATGCCTATGTAAAGTCTGGCCACAATATGCCTAAATTTGCATGTTAGCTTGCTTATATGTTCTGTGGCTAATCGTGGGATCAATTGGATATAATGAAAATATTTATTAAAAATGAATATTTAAAAATACATTTGTACTAGCCTTGGGATTTACCTTTTTTTTTTTTTTTTCCACTCCTCAAGCAACAACTTGAAGGTGTCACCAATAGCAAAATAAAGATAACTTTGTATGGGACCAAACAGCAGACTGCAATTTTTATCTCCAGCTCACATAAACATACTCTAGGCATAAACTGTGGCTGCCGCGTGGGTTACAGAGCTAGTCTTATCTTGTAACTCTTGCACATAAGAGATAAGAACCCCAGTTAGGGCAGTTTCAGATAAAAAGATGAGAGGCTGGATCACAATGATTTGGGTGTCACTGCCACCTTCCCCAGGACCCACGTAACATTTCTAAGATCTCTACTCCAAATCCTGCCTCCTTTCCTTTGAATCTTGACAGCCATAGCAAAGGCACATGCTGAAGGTTGCAGAAGACTGAAAACAGCATCCAAGCATATCGGTAGCCTATCTTATGGATATTGTTGAGAGAGAGATAAAAGAGGCATTTTTCGATCTCAGCCAAAGTAACCTTTAATAGTAAAGTTCCCTTTTGACCCTGCGAACGCTGACAAGTATTTTGTAGCTTTATGTACATTCATCAGGAATACATGGGTGTGAACTGGTGTAATTTATTCCTACCTCTGGATAAAATGGATGGACCCCAGTCAAATTTAAGTGACAAAGACTACCAATTGGCCCACAGAGCAGCTGACACGTGGACACTTCTCAGGCTTTTGAGATGGAGTGTTGGGATTAGTCCAATCCAGCTGTTTTCCTATCTGGTGGCTGAATCAAATCCTTCATCTGTCCACCACAGGGTGACACACCACCAATCATGAAATGCAGGTCTGCAGCCTAACCATCCGCTCCTTGGAGCCTGAAAAGCAGATGAAGCCAGCTGCTTTCTAGCTCTTCACTGCTAGAAAATTAATCCTGTGTACTGAGAGACCCTGAGTGGGGGAAAGCTGGCTGTGAAGAGGAAAAGGAGATGATGCAGTCACCAACTCATTTCAGACCATTATGATTAGTGCTCCCCATCCAGCTCTGGCAACAGCACAGATTAAAACAGTGCAAGAAAACAGTGACCAGCACCCTCAAGGGAGGCCAGAGCTAGGGCAGCAAAACACTTGTCAGGCCAGGCAACTTCTGTGTACCTGCTCATGTAAATCTGAACTTTCGATAGCAGCCCTTCATTAGTTAAAATTTTAAAAACAGTGCTGCAGAGTTGAGAATAATTTGTCAGTACTTCTATTGTTTATGTGTCTTCAGGGTGTAAAATGGAAAGGTGGGGTTTCTTGGACATGAGGAAAATGGATTACTGAATCTTTAGTGAATTAATACATGGTCTTCACACTTCTTTTGTAAGAAGCAGTCACAGTAAAAAAGCATGTAGGGGATTTTTTAAAAGGAAAACAAATGATGTAATGTACAGCATCTGGTGTAGGGTTTGAATTTGGTTTGTTTCTTTGTTTTTTTTTAATTACATGGATGCATTTTACAAAACTGCTCTCAAAAGGTTTGCAGAAAATATGGAAAGTATATTCCTATAACAACGTGAGCTACAAGTGTGGTTAAATGGAGGGCTAAGAAAATCCTTAGTTTTTATTTGATAAACAGCAGCCATAGAACAGTCCAGATTCTATGCAACATGTTTAACAATGTTAAAGCCAAAATGTCCTAACTATTTTCTCAAGCCTGTAACATACGTTTTAAAATATCTACTCCCGCTAAGGGAGGGCGTATACGCAAAGGCTCTTTGCAAAGCCTCACGTGGACTACTCCAGCCAGGATCAGGAAGGCACAAAGGTATCCTGAAGCCACCCTAGTATTAATTCCTCAGGCTGAAAGTTCTCAAAATTTGCAAGAACCTCAGATCTGATGTCTGTAAACAGATCAAGTACTAGGATGTGCATAATCATCCACTACTCACTTTCTTGCAAAAACACCGGCTTTGCATGGGCATAAGCATTTATAACTGCATGTGCATCTAACTTTTGCTTTGTTTTAATGTTCTAGCCAACTACAAACCACTGCAGCATTTCATGTTCTTGTGATGTGTGATATGAATGAGAGGATTTAAAATTTCCCTGTTCTATATAAAAACTAGTCACGTTCACATACAGAGTAGACATTTCTGTATGCCTGATTTTTTTTTTTCTATCTGTCTTGGCTGTTTGTCCCTACAAACACCTAACTGTATAACAAATGCCGTGTTTGAAAACTGTAGCCAGATCTGTCCCAGTGTACATACTGAATTTTCTGCCGTTGTTCTTATACTATATAGCACCACGTGGCAGTTTTATAGGAGATGACATGGTTCTTAGCTTGAGTACTTTTTAGTCTTGTCAGAAATAAGTAATATAGAAAGTGAATAACAGAACAGTAACCCAATCATTTGGTTAACTTTAATAAGGAAATGTCCAAAGCATCACCTAACAGAGAAAAGTGCTTATGGAGTTCAGAAGAACTGAATAAGTAAAATGAGATCCAATGGGAAACATAAACTGTAACAAGGGAGTTTGTCACAACAAAATCTCCCTCTCTTTGTCCCATACTAACTCCCACCTCAGATGAATATACAAAGGTATCACATCGCGAAGCAATCTATCACGTATCTGAGCCTGACAAGGACCTCATTAGAATATTAACTTTAATAATTTATAGTATCTTATCATGAACCAGTGACTCTTAGGCCAGGTTTGTACCACATCGTTTTAAGCATCTTCATGAGACGTCTACTTGCCCTGTGCACTTCCTATAGGCAACAGAAGGCAATGTGCAAATCCATGGACTGATCCAGTCCATGTAAAACCAGAAGTGTCTGCCTCTGTCTCTCTTTTCTACCACAGACGCAGGTTAGACTGACTTTGCTTCTAACAGGGGGATCTAAAGTTAAATGTCTTAAGTTAGGCAAGATGAATCTGAACTTTCTGATAGTTCATTTGAAAGCACACAGGGTTCCTGGGTGATAGTGGCAGAAAAACTGTCCAGGTGTTGCTCTCAGACAACAGAAGATTCACACCAGTAATTCCATTAACACAGAGACAACCTGAAAAGAATACAGAAATTTTGCAAATAAACTGGGGTAAATATAGTTTCACAACATCTGTCAGGAAGAGCTCTGAAAGCTGCCCGTGGCTTCAGCAGCTGGTGGCCTTTGAAAGTTTCTGCTAGCCTCGTGACACCCACCAAGCTTGTAGCCAGCCCCTGCTCCCGCTCTCACGGTACAGCTCAAAGCACTGGTTTCTTCAATACCCTGCTCCTTTCCCCAACCACACTTCCATCAGCAGTCTTGGGAGATTGCCAATGCACAGTATATATTTAAGTACCTGCCATTTACTGAAATGTCACCTCCTTCATTAGACACAGGTGACTGTGCCTGTCCTTTCACTGTCTTTCTATGTCACCTGCCAATGACTTTTTTTGTTCAAGACTATGGAAATACTGTGTTCTGTTTTCTCAATCTCTGTTTTTAGACTAAATTAATGCCTAGATTTCGTAGCAAAATATGAAGCGTTACCTAGAGATGAGGCAAATTTACAATTTTCTTTAGAAATCAGAGTGCTCTCTTCAGCCACTGCTTAGGCATGCACTGCAATGGACAGTACAGCTGAAATCCTCCCAGTTTGTCACCTTGTGAGCACACTGGCCACAGTAAGGTAACAACTTTTCCAAACTACAAAAATTATAGACAATAAGCCTGAGTTTGTTTATATTGAAAATTACAGCAAACCTACCTATCTCCAACAGGAGCCAAATTCAGTACTAGTAGAGTATACGATATTTCTAAATTAACTTACTGGAACACACAATTTGGTATAGGCATATACAATGAAATGAATGAAGTAGCAATAAAGATGGATCTTCAGTAATACACCTGTTTAGAAAAAAGTTCCAAGCACAGATTTTTCTTACCACAAAAAATAGAATTACAAAGACCCAAATTCTGTAAAAGGTTTACTAAAATAGAGCTAGGAAACATACATGATTTTTTAAAAGTTTAGAACTTCCAATGCAATAAAGTATTAAAATTACTTTCTTTTATCATTTTAATAACAATGTCTGATTTGTCAAAATAACAGTAAAAACTCTATAAATATCTGTTAAGGGATTATTCCAATAGCATGAAAAACTCTAGTGAAGAAATGACACAGAATATAGAACTGTCATCATGCATTTGCATATAAAAGGCTGTTTAAAACTGACAGGCACATAAACAGAAAATACATGCTATAAAATTAGTCATTTTTAAGCATGGATCTTTAAATAAAGCTGGCAGAGCACCTTCATTTTAGCTAACTCATTCTCAAGAGGAATCACAAAAATGGTGCAGCACCTAGCAACACATTTTCCTCAGTCTTGTATACAGATAATAGTTTGATTATTACAAAATTTGAACATATCTTCATTAACTTACCTTAAAATATTGTTGGTATTTCTTGAATAATGTATTTTTGTTACGGATGTCACTACACATTTATAAAATAAAAGTATTATTTATCTTTTCAAAAGATTATCAGAACTGCGATTTATTAGATATCGGAGACTGCTTGTCAGAAAAAAACATATATAGCACTCCCAGGGCTACCAAACAGAATGCATTATTTTTTAAGTCCTTATGATGCAATGTTTGTAGGGAAATGAAGAGCTTTAATAGGCCTACCAGGAGACAAAAAGCGTTTTGGACTCACAAGTCCTTTCAGTCAGAAATAGAAGCAGCACACTTCAAGCCAAGCGCCGTATGAAACAACACCCTAAGTTTAAATTAATGCAAACCATACAAAATGCATATTGCTAAAAAAAAAAGCAGTTCTGACAAGCAGATAAAAAAAAAAAAGGAAATATTTTGACACTTCTTAAACTGAAAATGTTGACTCCTTCGAAAAGACGCAAAAGTGCGTTTTAATGCGTTTCCTTTAAAGGCTGTGATGGCCAGGGTCATGTCCCACGTCCCCTTCCCCCAGCGAATGAGGAGAACCTGGACAGGGGCTGAAACCACAGTGGAGACCTGCATTCAAGAGTCTGGCTTGCCGGGAGTGCCAGGTAACCAGCAGGCTCCAGAAACTCAGTCTTGTCTCTCAGCTACGCTGCTCCAGGTCAATACTGGCACCCTATGCACTGGGCTAGCGAGGGCCAATGGTTCCCTCAGCTCCCGGAGCAGCCGGACAGGTGGCTCTTCTCCCTGCTCCCGAGCTGACAGGGGAGGAATTTATCCCCCTTGCTCCCTACACCTCAGAGAGCAACCAGAGCCCTGGAATGGAGAAGGGGGTGGAAATATCTTCTCTGTTGGTTTTGAAAGTAACAAGCTTTAAGTCCATATTTTTCAAATCTGTTGTTCGAAACTTCTTTCCATAAAGTGCCTAGCATTTAATAAAGCACTACTTTCCAAGGATCTCAGAGCACTGTTCCACTGAAAATTATAATCCATACGAATTTGTTTTTATTTGGCTCTCTAGGCACAAAATCAGTTAGCCACAAAGCCTTGATCCTATGAAAATTCAGTATTACATACATCTTAGTGCAAATCTGAAATATGCACAGAACCTTCTGCAAGATTTGCGCCACAGTCTTCTGTTAACAAGTATTTTCCATACAAGCTTCTATTTTCCTCTTGCTTTTATTTAATTTTAGAAACTACCCAGAGATTATCTTAATAGAATTCAGATACTTATTCTAAGACTAATATATGTAGCTTCTTTGTCATACTATTTGGATTACTCATAAAAAAACCTCACATACTGATGTTCACTGAATATATACATAGGCATAATTGCTGTACCCACTGACTAGCAATCTAACCTGAACTCATTTCATTAAAAGAAATAAGCTTAAAAAAAAGTATTTCTTGTTAAAAAACAATCATGCAAATTGCAGAACAAAAAGAAGACACCTTGGCAAGTGAGCTACCCCATCCCTCTTTTCAAAAGCAGAATAAACTGTTTTGTTTAGGAGAGACATTTGTCCAAAATGTTTTTACAAACTTCAAGCAAGGGAGATTCCACAACACCCCCAACAGTCTATTCCAACACTTTCTTGCTTTGCTTATATTCCAAAAGTTATTGGACATTTAACACAATCCTCCATTGCATCAATTAAAGCCACTTATTATTTGTAGACATGTACTTACAAGTACAAAAATCAGCAAGTGTTTTGCAAAGATATAATTAATGATGACAAAAATAATGCCGTTTACTGATAAAATTAATATTTTGTAATGGAACGGTAATAGCAAATGCTTTTCACTACTATTCTCTTACTGAATTCTTGCTACATTGACTGAAAATTCATCAGCCATTTTTATACCTGACTTTATCTTACAAACATAAGAAAATGCACATTTGTCCCAAAGTACCTGACCCAGCGCTGGAGTCAGTACTGACCTGAACTCAGCATTGGCTTTGCCCCCAAGTTTGACAGTAACAACCGGTCGCCCTAGAACTGACCTAGGGAATGAAGGTCATTGCGAGACCTGGACTTAACAAAGTCTGGAAGTATTAATTTAAATACTGTATGACCTAGAATATTATTCTTTTGACAAAAGCCAGTATTACAGTTCACGTATATACAGTGTTCACAGTACTTCTTCTAAGAAAAAGATCAGGTACCACCTTCTCGTTTTACCAGAGCTTCTGCAGCTCTTCAGATTTGTAAGAAGACACTGAGACCTGCTTTTAAATTACAACTAATAACTGAAAACTTATTTTCCACTTGGAAGTGCAAGCAAGTTCAAAACTATAGAGTTTCATAAACCAGGACTAAAACTATAGCTAAGATTTTAAGCTGCTACAGCAATGTTTCCCTATTGCCCAAATATGCTCAAAGGCAATCCAGTTCTGAAATATAAAAAAAGGAGCAATAGTCAACAGCATCAAAAGGAACTTCTTCAATTCACTTGCAATTCTGAAGGGTTAAAAATATTGCTTGGGAGCAATCCAGATTTTTTTCTTTTCTTTAAAATCAAATTTTACAAGTTGTATTTATAAAAATATTCATGAAGGAAATTTCAAAATGAAAGTTTTGCTTTGAGGAGAACCTGACTATAACATTATGTACCTTGGACAGACTTTTAATTTGATATTAAAAATGTTGTTTTGAAAATGTACGACTATTTCAGCTTCCTCAAATTCTTTTTTGATACAAAATTCATGTAACATTTCAGAGAGTTTTAGTACTGAAAAGTCATAATTAAAAATGTTGTAAATGGAATACTTAATGAAGCTGTAATGAAATATTCAATGTTGAATCAATTGTATTGCTACTGCTCAAATACTTCACCTTTTTCACTACATCTTTGATTCTTTCCAGTGGGACAGTTCCTACTCCCAACTGTGGCAAACCCTACAGAGGCCAGAAATATCATTTTACCAAACTCGTAGAGAAAACCCAGCTTATTTAATTTGAAGAGTTTTCTAAATTATGGGCATTCAGACTCAGCTACAAGTCACAACAAGGGCTAGAGAAAAAGATTTAAGGAGAAGAAAAGGAGACATCTGAACAGTCAACTCGATTAAAAAGAGCAGTTAAGGATTATTACTAAGTTGTTAATGATGGATATCTTTATTTCCTCTATAAACTTTATGAACACTATACAAATATCAAACAGTGGTGACAAACACAAGGAAATTAGAGCAGGATTTACACAAGGAAGAACGCAGATAGGACACCCAGGTAACAGAGAAGTGGACATGCTGTTGGCATCCTCTTGTTTATTGAGTTGCTGAAAAGGTTTAAGCTGACTATTTACCTTTTCTTGGGGAAAGAGCAAAGCTTTGGGGGCTGCCTAAAAGGGTGTAGATGTGCATCTGTCTGCCTCCCTGTCTGGTTCTAGTCAGCAGCGATGACCGAGTCATTATTGGGAGTTTCTGAACAGCAATTAAAGCAGCTGAAGCCACTTTAATTCTTGCTAAGTTTTGCTAAATGTAAGACATCCTGAAGTAATTTTTTAAATGAATGAATTCTGAATGAAACTGAGACACATCCCCCAGTTTAAGACATAAAGGCACAGAGAAATGAACAATTATAATCTCTCCATTACTTTGCAGGCGATGGCATGATGTGTGGGTTTTGGAAATGAACCCGGTGGGAGCTCTGGGTGCGCCCATCTTTGAAAAAACCATCTCCACAACCCCCAACTCACTCCATCTGTCTAGACTTCACTGTGCAGGGAACATTAAAAGGAAGGAGATTTCAGGCTGAATAAAATTTACATTTGCAGTAATATATACTGTGGGGATGGACTGCAGTTCTTTAGTAAGTGTCTAACATTTCTCTACCTTTTACACATTGAGGATATAAAGAAAATAATGAAGAATCATAAGAATAACATAACTAGATATTTATGCCTGCAACACCACCAGTACCCTCGTTAATTCAGTATCTCTACAAAATCCTCAGAGGTAGTTTATACTTTTTACTATGGAGCACAAATGCCTCTTGCACTAGCTAGACTTTTGGAAACAGGATAGTGGAACATAAAAAAGAAACTGAAATTCCAGAAGTTTGTATCACATATAAAGAATGTAATGTTATACCTATTTGGCCAAATGGATTAGCAGGCTGCATTTGTGAGCATCTGGCATCTGAGTATCTTAAACCATTTTATAGCAAGCTTTTCACATTGTACACCCTCTGAACATGCTCTATCACACTTTCTATAACATATTTTCACAAATTCCTTTCTACTATATTTCAAAGTCCTTGTGTAACATACTTCAGTGTTAAATAATGAGATATACAAGCCTCAAAATTGCACTTAGATATGTATTTATATATCCATATTTTACATATTATTTATATACACCCCAAGTATTAAACATGCTACATATTCTAGTAAAAAAACCAAACTTTTACATATATGAACACATACTTTTAATTTTTGTCTTTCCCCCCTGTTCAAAGATAACTGGAAGAGCTACATAAATAATAAAAACAGGAAATAAAAGACACTTTAAGTATCCATTATCAAGGGAATATTGTTTTAACAAGATGTATGGAATCATATTATCATTCTATTAATTCAATAATCTTGCTGTTGTTACAAGACTGAGACAGTTATCAAAGCAGAGGATCATTCCTGTATGTAAGGATCACATCAGTTAATGGGACAGAGATGTCACATAAACTAGTGTCAAAAAGATAACAAGTATAGGACTGATCTCATAGTAGCAATGAATTTATGTTGGCACACATGGTTCCAACAAAATAACTGGTATTTGATAAGCATATAGGTATGGCTGGTTTTGAAAGTGGTATTATTATAGTGCTGATTTCATGAAATTCCTCACAAATTGATCTTTTATTTTATACTCACACACATTCAATTGACAGTGGTTTCAAAGGTCTTTCATTAACTCAGTCTTGCAATGACAAGTGTAAGAACACCTTCTTTTCTTTTGAAATTAAATGAATATTTATGGTAATTATTATAAAACGACTTTACCCTTGAGGACGTTGGTCCTCAAGGTTTGCATGGGTTTTCAACTAAACCTGTTTCCTCAGAGAAATTTTACGAATTATTCTTCATGACTCAGTACATTCCTGCTTAGTAACTAGTAGCCAAGCTAACATTTCTTACACCTTTTTTTCATTCATATAGTTTTAGTAAAAAAGAATAGACTCTGGGCATGCAACTTCTTTTACTACTTGATTTCTGTGTGTAGCTGATAACAATGCCCACCCTCCCACCTACACGGCATACCAAAGTTTGAGACATACAGAAATTCAGGACAATCACAGACTGGTTTCAATACATGTTCTTCTACTCTCACAGCTTCTAGACCCTGCTGTGTATGATTTGGTCTCACATCCATTATGGAGACATTAATATAACCACATAGTTGCAAGAAGACCTGAATTCTAATTACTTTTTAAGCTGACTATAGGACTGAAGGTAAAACACCAAGACTGCCTCTTATCTATCTTTGAATGACATGTTTGCAAGATGGATAGAAACAGTTTAACTTCTACTAGTTTTAGCCTTAACTACTGCAGATGTGCTGCCTTTAATTTAATATAGTCCATGAGAGATACACCCTATGAAACCACATGAAGAGAACAGGCTGCATTCGAATGGTCATGTGTTTAGCTCCCTGAGGTCATAAAAAAGGTACTATTGTAGCTGCAGTGCTACAATGAAACTATGGCCTATACATGTAAATAAAAACTTGGAATTTTAGGTATGTCTGTAAGTCACACACGTATTTATGTATATGAACAAATAGAAGATGGAGGGGTGGCATGGTGATTTAACAGATCAAGGATGCCGCGTTGTTCTCAAATGGTGAATTCAGACAAATTCAGGCCAATTCAGGACTACATACCAAACAAGATCTAAGTCCAGGTATCTTTTGTACATTACTATTAAATGCCAGCTTCTTAAGGCTGTAAGCTTACAGGACAGGATTTTCTGAATTAATAACGCTATTTCTATTTTCTTCTGTTTGTATTAGGACCATAGAGTAGCCACCATTACAACAACATGACAGTTGTTGAAAAAACATTGACTTTAACAGCATCTGCTGTATTTTGTATTCCTTAGAAACCAATAGTGGGCAGATAACCTTCATTCCTTATCTCCTACTTCTGGAAGTTGTTACACAGGCAGTACATATGAAGTGTATACTTCTCCAGCTCCAGCTCCAGCCCCAGATTTATAAAATAGTGAATGCAGAGCTAAGTTTGGGAATGGATTACCACAGTCTGACCTGAAGCAGAACTGAAGTGGTAAAGCTGATGAAGAAGGCAAACTTTTTATTGGAAAAATATTTCCTGAATTCTCCTAAATTTCATCCTTAGCATTAGCTAAAACAAGATTATATGGCCAAAGTCGTCTTGTACTATTTCTCTCTTTCCAGGTTAATCATGGTTGACAATGAAAACTACCATCAAGCTAGCTGAAAGTAAAGTAAAGTTTGCACGGCCATCATACTGGCATTTCAAAAGCACAGGATGAGTCTGATACCATGACATTTAAAAGGCAAGAAGTCCCACTTAGTTGCTTTACTGCTACTTTGTGTCAATCATGCTACTTGGCACACAGCGGAAGTGCTGTCAGGAATACTGTCTACATCCTGAGTGAAAAACAAAACTCCAAAAGTGAATGTGAGGGACAGAAACTATAGAAATGAGGAAAAATTTCACTTACATTTATCCAAGATGGCTGGCGCTATTACTGTTGAAACTCTGCTATGGGCTGAGGTCACAAGACCCTGTAAGCTAAAATAGAGAAGCTTCAGCTGAGGGTAACTGAAGCTGCAGCACATTAAAATACATTTTAAGGTTATAGGTATTGATTGGAGTTTTAATTTCTTAATCTATTTTTCCCAAGGCATGAAAAGTGACCTCTACTTTTTGGTCATTTTTCAAGCCTTAAGGGAAGAGATTTTCAGTATTATCCTCTACCTCATTATAAGTGTGTATGTATGTTATATACAGTACATGACATGGTAGTATGATGGTTTCATTGGCATGAGTCTGGAGTTGCCACATTATTCAAAATGGTGAAACCATACATGATTTATGCAGATCCTTCCAAACAAAACTAGAAAAAAAACTTTATACAACATCACATCATCATGTATGTAGGAAATGTGAATTATATAAAAGAAAAGCTAGCTTAAAAACCCTCAAAAATGTATTAAAATGCATCACAGTGCTTTTTTTCCCCTTTCTAGAAAAGTAATTTTTTAAATTATGTACCTCTTCGGAAGTCAGATAACTTTTACTTCTTAGAAAATCCAAGATAACTTTACAATTATTTCTGTATGTATATGAATACTGTAGTTTGAAAACCTATTGCATCTTAACGTCCCAGGGCTTAAATCAAGTGTATGATCTACTCGGCAGCTAGAATATCCTCTTAACCTGTGATATAAAGACCTTACTGTTAGCTTCAGTAACTGGCAAAAGCACTGAATTTGTCACTAATTTTGGATCAAACATTCTCTCTTCTGGCCCAAAAGTCATTGTGCTTTTGGGAAAAGAACTGACATGCAAAATAAAAAAAAAAAAGAGAGAAACCAGAAAATAAGATCTTGGGAAATTATTGTTAGTGTTAACAGTAGAGATTTGGAATGACAGAAGGAAAGAGACTAGTGAAGGTCAGCTGAGAAAAGTGCATGACCAACAGCCCTGCAGTTTATTATCTGTACTAGGATTGCATATGATATATGCCTATGCAAATATACACTTGTGTATGTGCATGTACAAACAGACATATGCAATGTGCAAAACCGAATTTCTACAATGTGTCCTACAGACTTTTCTATATCTGAAACGAAGAAAAGCAATTCCAAGAACACAAGGAATGCAATGAATCCAAACTATAGAAATCCTGAAGCAGCCAATTAACAACAAAAGCACGTATATAATATATATTTGATATACGTGAAAGAATGACAAGTTGCCAAGAAATACAGTAAAGGGTGGAATCTCTGTGCTTTCTGAGAAAATTTAAAAAAAGAAATTCCCATCACATAATACAGATGTTTACTGCATTTCTTGTGCAACCATAATGTGATTCATAATAGATGAGAATGTAACAGATGAGAAATAAGAAACTACCAGGATACTGCATCATTTTAATGTATTCAAAGAAATGGTGTGTACAATTAAAAGTATGAAATCCAGTGAAACTGTTACACATTATAAGATTAACTCTAGAAATCATCATACTCCTACAAAACAAGGCAAGCAAACTCATGATTTGAAAGATGAGTAAAGAAGACATGATTCTAACAAAAACAACCACTGGGGAAAAAAAATAGGTCAAATTTTCCTACAAAAAAGTGACTGCTGCATTTTAGATTTTTCACAGAAAAAGACTGCAAATGCTGTTCAAATTATGAGACCATCTTAAAAGAATGGGAGAAGTGATGACTAGAGTGTTTGTGATAGAAGACTAAATAATTCACCTTTAACAAACCCGTTCAGTACTTAAATATGAGACTAAACTTTCATGAATGCCTGTAAGCTCACGTAGAATGAGTATGTCCTAGTCTCCATGCTATAGGACAGATGCCACGTCACCAGAACACCATATTCCTACTGGAACTAGTTGCTTGCCTTCACCTGATGAGAAACACTAACAAAAAAATAGCAAACTGAAACAGAATTAATTATTCTCTTCATGAGCAGAGTGACTTCTGTAACAGAATTTATGCAATCTAAACAGAGTGTGTTTGCCTATGGAGAATGTAGTCTAATATGCTCAGTGTGTAAAGAGGTAAAGCTCTATCGACAATAAGCCCGGCTCATTTCATAAGCAGTAATTTATTTAGAATTAAAAAAAAAAAAAAGGAAAATAGAAGTGGGAATGGGGGGATATCACTCTACCAAATGCAAAAAGTCTATGCTATAGACACCTATATCTGAGCTAGTCATCTGAGGTTACCTGTATAATTGACGGAGAAAAATAGGCATTTCAGTGGCACAATTCATTAAATCCAAATTAGATATCTAAATCAGATTGTCTCTTAAAAGTGTGTTGACAGCAATGTGTTGACTAAAAGTGCCTTGACTATGAATGGTGACAAAAGGCTCTTGAGCCTGGACTGTTCAGGTGAATGGCAGAGTCAGGGTATAACCATCTATTGTCTGGTGAAATAAAGCTCCCTTCCATGAGACCAATTACCTGATGTTGACTTCCCCTTAGTATGCACCTGAAGTAGTCATTTGTATTTATGTTAAATAGATGTAAAACCAGACTACTCTGTACTGTCTTCACACATCCAGGCTGCATCAGATAGATGTGATGTCCTAGAACTTATTCCAAGTGAACAGCAAAAGTGAAATCACCATCCACTTTGGTCTTCTTTCAGGTAAGGGAAGGCAGCAAATGAAGAAGACTGCTGAAATCCTCAACCATCTCAACCGGATGTATGGACATCCCTATAACATTCTATATCCTACCCAAACAAACCAGCCAGCCAACCCCCAAATCCCCTTCTTTCCCTTCAATTTTGAAGAAAACCCCTTGTTGTGGAATAAAATGAGTGAAAATGTTACTATCTACAAATGCGTGCACAAACTGAAACAAACAAGCCAGTGAATCTTAGGCACTAACATTCATATAAAAAAAAAAATTAAAAAATCATCATGATGCTTCAGGAAGACAGGTAGTCAATAAGTTGACTCTCACGGCAATACCTATTTAAACAAGATTTTGTTTTGAATAAGGTCCCATAAGTTAAAAAACTATATAACAAACAGTAAAAACTTGTTTTTATTGTGTAGTAGCTCAGCATAAACTTTTCTAGTATTATATACCCTTCAGCTTTACACAGCTCATAAGATTAGATGTGACAGTAGCACAGGCCTCTTTAGAGATACATATGACAAACTTAGGCAGCCAGCAAGGGAACAATCACCATTTTGATAATCAATTTCAGAACTGAATTGAATTTCCAGAAATGATTTGAATGAAAATTAGCTCTTAGCATGATGGGGGTTGGTACGTTTGGTTTGAATGAATCAGGTGGATAAAAATAAAATAATAGAAAAAATCCCATATTATTTTGTAAATATTTACAGACTAATTCAAATTTATCAACTATGAAAATTAATCAGAAAGCAGATTGACGGCACCTCACACAACTCGGTGATCACCATAAATCCAGACAATGTATCAGATTTCATCAGAATAGAGGTCATGTTTTAAATGAAGGTAGAATTTGTTATGCATTATTCATCCATCTGAAAATATTACAAGGTGGGACAACTTTTTTATAGTTTATTACCATAGCATATTACAAAATGCATTTGTAAAATAAATGTTTAACCGATGAGTCTATGACAAGTCGTTACAAAGCATATTATAAGATGCAAATATTGTTAAAATACGTGTGCATGTTTAATGCATGAATTACAGTCATCAGGCACAGTATAAATTGTCATAAAACTTAACAAATGATAATAAGATATTTATAAATGGCATCTAAACATAAAGTGTGCACAGAGAAGTAAACGGTACTAAAATTAATCCTTGTGTGAAGGCTCTTTTTTCCCTTGTCTTTTTACTCAGAACAAACCAAGTTAGGCCATTTTTTTGGTTTGGATGCTAGTAAGCAATGCCTGAGATAAACTCTTCTTGCTAAGCTTCCAAGGCAGCCAGAAACCTCAGTCTTCAGAAGATTTCCAGAATAAAATTACGGACAGCTCTCCATCAGCTGGGCAGCATTGCTTCGCTTTAACAACACCTTCAATTTTTTCGTTACGGAGAATTAAAATGCATTGATTAAATCTGAGTTATTACTTTTACAGACAAATTTTCTGAGAAGGTAAACTGTTGAAACTCCATATAATTCTTTGGCTACTCATCAGAAAAAAACAACTTCAACAAAGTAGAGAAAAATAACCTTACCTTTCAAATTTTGTACACTTGATCAGTGATACTCAGTTTACAGACACTGATCTATATAAGCCATGTATATGCTGTTATAGTTTTTTATAATTCAATACTGTACAGCAAAACATTGATTAAAAAAAAGGTATTTACAGTTTTTGGTATATATGTAGAATGATAAACAAAGAGCTGTCACCAGTATATTTCCCAGCTGATTACAGAAACAAAATTTGTCTGCTTGAAAGAGAAATTTATGTATGTTCCACCTATAAGAGTCAGGCTAAATGGCAGAGAAGATCCTGAAAATAAAAAAATGTCCTTACTTCCAAAATCATCAGAGAATTGTCTAGGAAAGAAGGAGAACAGATTGAGTAAGAGAGAGAGAGAGAAGGCAACTACAGGGAGATATCATAGTCACGTCTTGCAAGCTTTTGTGCAGAGATTTGCTGGTACGTGAAATCATTCATAATTACGATACAGAACTTTAATGATTTCACTGTAACTAAATAATGTTATAAATCTAGTTTAAATCTGCCAGGTTTCAGCTGCTGAAGAAGTTGATCTCCAGCTTCTGTAGCACAGTCAAAGAGCA
This sequence comes from Phalacrocorax carbo, assembly GCF_963921805.1. Lineage (NCBI taxonomy): Eukaryota > Metazoa > Chordata > Aves > Suliformes > Phalacrocoracidae > Phalacrocorax > Phalacrocorax carbo. The sequence goes on from NC_087513.1 coordinate 29,304,082, forward strand.
TTAGCTGGATCTGAGAAGTCTGATTCTGTGATAGGAATGTTGACATTGTTCTCTCTTAATTTTCTCCAAAGTTTAACAAGATTGAATGCCTGGGAACAGGACCCAAATACATTCAAGGAAGAAAGAAAGTACTAGTTTTGACAGAATGGGCAAGGGAAAAAACGCTGAATTTTACATGTTTTAAAAAATAAACTTATAAATTCATAGATCAAAAATCTATTTCACGATTTTGAACGCGAAGGGTTCTTGAGGCTCACATTGCTGGAAGAATGTAAAAGGGAACGATCGCAGGTTTTTATCCTGTCTTATCATATCACCCTGCCCACCATTTGTAATGCATGTGGAGTGGGCCCTCACAAACACAGAATATTAGGATCTGACTCAGTATCACCTACTCTCATACTCCTCTGGGCATAAACATCATAGAAAACTGAATTTTGAGCTGATATCCCATGCAAAGATAGGCAAGACCTCAGTTAGAGGACTCGGTGCACACATTACTAGCTGTAGCTTTACAAAGCTTTCTCTAGACCTATTTACAAGGAAACACAAGTGACCATACACATCTGTGGAACGTGCCTAAGGAACACTCTTCCCTTCTCATCTGTGGAATCACAAAATATTTCAGTTGCACATTATACATTTCCACACTGAAAACTTTAGTGTAAGCACTAAAGTAAGGTCCCTGATGCAGACGTAGTCACAGAGGTCTTGTGATCCTACTGAGAACACAACATATTCAGCCACGAGGTGTTCCTGCTATCTGCGTGTCATAGCTGGAGTAAACAATGCATTAAGGGCCTCTGAACTTTCCTGCCCAGGAAGGTATTCAGGGAATTTATGGCTAATTGCTTTTTTCCTTAAAAGCCCTCACATGCAAGGAGCTCCACAAATTATTTGTTTCTTCAGCTTTTCCAAACACAGAGGAACCATGCAAGCTGGCAAAGCACAAGGGGCTTTGAAGTCAACCCTACGCCATTCCTTCTTGTGCGCGTATCTTGTTTCCTCAAAATGTAACCATTCAGGTAAAATGACTGAGCAATCAGTTCTTGGATAAGAGTGACTGTCTCAAAGTTAAATTGAAGGTCAAGAGGATACTACTTAGAAGTGAGGAAAATGCTGTGCAGGCCACTCCCCCATCCTTCCAGCAATGACATCACTCCCTGCTTTTTTGTGATACTGCTGGTGCTGTTTAACCAAACTTGTAAATGTGGACAAGTTTCAAAGCAATCCACCAGAGGTAAAAACCCCAAAACACAGCAGACAACAAACACAGAACACAAAACAAAATTATCAAAATGTCCTACAGTAAAGTGAGGTGGGAAAAAGATGATGAAAAGATGAATATCATAATTAAAATTAGCAATAAGTAGTTTCTCTTTCTCATATGTTGTTTTTCCTTCGAAGGGTTACATGACAAATACTTAAAAAACCAACATATCTTGCAGACGTTGTTTAATAAAGGAAGTGGTCTTACCAGCATCTACAGCTGTTGTGCAATTATAAACCCAGAAAATCATTAATGAGAAACATATAGTCATTTTCTACATACATTTCCATAGCTGACATTGCTTCCCTCTTTGGTAAGCACATACACATCTCTGTGGCAGAACGATTTAACAGAAACTAGGGAGCCAACAGTCTGCTGGTTCATAGAGAAATTTAGCCAGTTGGACAAACTGAAGAATATATTCAGTCCTAACGGACTATATATATTAACTGGAATTATTCTCATACGTGTAACTACTCAACAGGCTTTAAAACAAGCTGAAATCTGACAATGAAAGTATGTCTTCTTTCACTAACTAAAATCTTGTTTTGTTTTTATTTTGCTTTCCCATATATCTTGGTCATCTTTGTAATTATTCCCTTCAAAAAAAGGCTTTTTTTCCTGAGGTAATTGGCAGCTTATGCTTGACACACACGTTAGGAAAAGGACCACTACTCTAAACATGAATTGTCACCTGTAGTTTCATGGTTTCATACTACAGCACACAAGGTGACAAAAGTCCAACTGAAAATGTGCACCATCCACTACAAAGAAAGAAACCACAGTGTGCTCAGCTTGTAGTTTGGTGTAGTTCCGATTTACAGGATGGTGTCGGTGCTCTTTAGATGCATACTTAGAAAAGAAATTTATTTGAATAAGTAAAGAAGGACTTTCCTTGAATTGTAAGTAATAAGTGAAATGGAAACCATGAATTCTCTTATTCAAGAAATAATCAATATTTTGTATTGAACTTCCAGACATCCTGTGTTTGTGCATTTGCATGTGTCTGTATTTGCATCTTTTCCTAAATTCTTCATTCTATTGGTAGTTTTTCAGTTTTTCTCACCCCCAGATTTGTCAACAAACTCTACTACATGACTAGTTACAACTTCTAGCCCAAAGATCTACAGAAGTGCAAAGATAGGTGCTTTAAAGCTCTTAAGGACAAGAGTTGAGTGTTTAGCTGATTTAAGAGATCGGTGTAGCTAAATTAATTTTCTTTAAAAAAGGAAATGTCTCATTAAAAACTTATGAAATCCTAAAATGAAAGGCAGTCCAAGGAAAGGAGATGCTTAGAGAAATATCAGTAAGACTTCATCTCAAGGTCTTACAAAAAAGACTATACTGCACTGAATAAAATTCACGGCAATCAGAAGGCAATGCCGTGTCTTTCTTAAAGAACAGGACAGTGCCAAGGGATTTAGAGACTGGAGTTTTAATCTTTATATTTCACGTCCGTCCTGATCGGACCATTACAGGGTTGCTGTGGACTGTATCAAACAAATCTTGGCATTCGTCTTTCAGCATCCTGACTTAGCCTATCTGCAATTAGTCTGATGAGTTTTACACATTCTTTAGACAGCAACAGAAGATATTCTGTGGAGTAGAAATCCAGTTTACGCATGAACACCGGTTACTGTAGTCCCAATAAAACAGGATACAGAGGCAAAAAAGAAACACAACAGAAGCAGAAAAACAGTATTTGGTGTGTCTGTGATATGACTGTAGCGTTAAACAGGATAAACAATAAATATTCCTCATGGGCATAAAGTCCAAGCCTAGAGAGACAGATGTGGAAGGAGTATGACCAAAAGCCTCATGCTTTCCTGCGTTGCACAATTCAGGTGAAAGACTTCTCATTTAGACAGCTGAATGAGGATCCACCTTTTTGGTAGGAATTGTGCAAAGATAGCAAAGTACTTGCTCCAAGAAGAAGAGACTCAGGTCATAAAAAGTTAGTTTCCTATGCAGTAGTACAGAGACTGCAATTAATACAGCGCTCCTGGAATACAAACAATGAAGAACCTGTGGTAAATTTTGTTCCTAATGAAGTCTAGAATCATAAAAGTGTGTAATGGGAAAGGACTGAAAGATCGGTATAAAGCAGAACAAAGCACTACACAAGTTAGTTAAATATGAAAAGCCTCTACAGACAATTCACAAGAACGTACATATATTAAAAAAGATAGTTTACTTATCTGTACAAAGACAGTTCTAGTATAGTTTGGATAACTGATTTGGGTAAATAACCTGATATCATGGTCTTCAGGAACCGAAGCTCCATCAATTTTTCAAACGACAAGTTTTTTCTATCTGCTCAAGATTTAGGGAGTAAGGAGACTTCACAAAAAAAAAAAAAGCAAACATTTTTTTTTCAACTAAGAAATTATTATTAGCATTATTATCATCAGAATTTCTCCTAATATTTTTTAGAAACAGCCTAATGGCATTTGTCATTAGAATATATTTTATATAGAAAAATAATTACCCTGGTTTTGACATAATAGCTCAGTGATAAAAACTATTACATACGGCAGACTCTCACACAGAGATACATATGAACGGGGATGAAACCACATTCCCCTGTGGCTTTCAAAGTACAGCCTTGCTAGGAGTTACATACAGACACAATGTATGGTCGAAATAGTTGGACTACATAATAGAAGTATCTGTGAAGGGAGGGAAAAAAGAAATGAACCTTCTTCAGGCTACCAAATCGTATTTTTATATTAAAATGAAACATCCCAAATCCAGTGTAACATCAGGAGATCATACATCAAAATAAAAAATGGTATTATAATATTTTTGTCAGCACACTTCCCAATTTTCATAAATCTTAGATTGTTTCCTTGTTTCCATTTTCCATTTTACTGTGCCTGTTATAAGAAGATACAACTTGTTTCCTCTCCACACTGTGATCGTACTTAATCAGTGCAAACAGTTACATTATCAGTGTAAGCAGTTAAACTACTCCTTCAATATGTATCATATTAATCAATACTGTCTTTCTGCTATCACCATGGCATTCACTTACTTACCATTCTACATTCCTCTGGAGTGCCACAAAGTCATCTCTAATCTTGATAAGGCTAAATAAGTTTTTTGGTCATCTTTAAATTTTGACACACACAATATCCTTCAGCCCATTTTCCAGCTCATTAATAAATATATTAAACAATGCTGCTTAACGTACAGGTCAGTGGTAGACAGAAATGTTAACCTTTTGCCATGCTGAAAATTGACAATTTACTCCTACTCTATCTTCTGTCTCTTAACTTGTTTCTAACTTATGATGGAACTTTAACTTTCACCCAGAACTATTCAGTTTTCCTAATAACCAATTGTGAAGGACTGTGTCAAAGGCTTTTTGAATGTCCTTTTGTATCATATCTTTTGGTCTTACTTTAAAAACGTATTTATTTTTGAGACATTTACAAATGTTTCTTGTAGATTGGAAATACCAGAGTCGTCTTAATGGATGCAATAGAGATGTGTGTGCTCTGCGATTTCAGTAAACTTTGAGGCCACAGAAGAAGAGCATGATTTGTCCCCCTGAAAGGTCAGACCACCAAAAACTTCCAGCCGAATCAGTAATGCAGAAAAATTAATTATAAGCCTGTATTTTATCCTGTTAGAATGAAGCACTTCAATGCACATGGGTAATCACATAGGCGATGAAAGACTCAGAAGCGGTAGCAGCAGCAGTAGCTTGGGAATTGCTGCACCTGTAGGAAGGCTCCCATGCTGCTGACCAGGACCGCACTGTAAGCTTTGCACAGACACAGAGTGAAATGATTGTCCTATGTAAGACAAGAGATGACAGTGACAGACTGAGAGGAAACACCTGTCATGATAGCAGGCAATATATGTGCTTTCTATACATAAACTGGAGAAGTCTGAATGACTGACTTGGAGGAGGATAATGAGGTACCTCACAATCATTACAGACAGCACAGGAGAAAGTACAATAGGGCTTATCTGAAAATCTAAAAGTAGGAAATTAATGGCTTTTTTTTTTTCCTACTTTATAAGGAATAATGGGTATCATGAAGTCAGTCTGTGACGGATTATAAAACTGAAAACAAACTGCCTGTATTTGAAGCTTTGAAGGGGAACTGGGGAAAGACGCAGAGAGAGATGTTAGGAAAATAATCTGTGCAGAACAGTGGCAGCAATGAGACAAGATGACATTTGGCATGCGCTGAAAAGAGGCCAGCTGTAGTAACTGAAATGTGGAGAACCTGCATGAGAGTTTCAGCTCAGCGCACAGCTTAAAAAGCTGTACCTTAGTATGGATGTGAGGAATAGGAAAGATACCCAAATTCAAGACGTTGTTTATGTTTTGAGCTTAACACAACCAACATGCTGGTACAGTTAATCATGATGGAGAAAGAGGGTGAGAGAGGAAATGTTATTCCTGTTGATCCTTAAGTTAATGTTTAAGCATCCACAGGTTGGTATCAGGAAGATGAAATGAGTTTTACTTGTTTGGGTTTTTTTGTTTGTTTGTTTGGTTGGTTGTGGTTTTTTAGTAGAGGAAATGGTATCATCTGGAGTGCTAATCACAAAGATGATGATTAGGTTTCTCATTTAGATTGACTACAGTAAAGATTCTCTCAAGAAAATGGCAAAGGTGCAGTTAGGAGGATAAAAAAACCCAGGAAAGTGTAGGATGGAATTAGGAGAAGCGAAACTCCCTACAATTATTGAGAACAGCATACCTACTGAGCTCACAAGCTGGCTAAGGGGATGAAGAAGCGAATGCCTGAGCAAAAGAACTCAGTGAAAGAAAGCAGCAGCTTCAATATGAACTTTATATCAGATTTGTCAGCTTCTGTCATGAAATCCATTTTATTTTTTCATCTTGCTTTTTTTGTCAATCCCCTTTCCATGGCAGAAGAAATTTAAACTTTTTGAAAATAAAAAAAATTCCAACAGAAGGATACAGTTGACAAAATCTGTTGCTGTTAGTGGCACTGTCAGCTCAAACCAAGAGGTGACTGATAAAAAGTGAGAGAACCTGCTGTATCCAAGAGTCTGTCCTTGGACACTTGCTAAGAAAAGTCACCTTCAGTTACAATTTATGTACAGATTATGCATGAAAGAAGACAGTTTTCTTCTTGTCGATTACTCAGTATGAAGTGTTAGTTTCTCAACAGACAACAGAAGTAAGATGCCAGTGATCCTTGAAGCTAAAGTTCTTGCTTGCAGTTACAGAAGAGAGTTCTTTTACCAACACTGTCTACAAGAAATACCATTTAAACGTCCCCAAAACACTTACTGATGTATGGTATTTGGATTGTGGAGCTGGCAAGGTATTTGATGCAACCTAACAACTCTCACTTTTGTGTAAACATGTATTTAAATACCTATCAAACAGATTATTAGCATTCTGCTTAGTGGTCGAGAAATACAGGAACTGTGATGATCCAGAAACTGTTACCAACAGGAACTGACTTACACTTTTTTGGAGCTTTTTTGTTTTGCCAATGACATCTGATGACATTTAAAGTATATACAACCCCTCCAGACATCACCTACTTCATTTGCGCGATATTTTGTATCACCACCCCAAAGCTCTTCTACTACAGCTAAAATGAAATGTGGGAATACGATAAGCAGAAATTCTGCCGTATTTTGTTAGATTTTTGGCACTGTATTTTTTATTTGTGACTGCCATATTGTTCTCAGAAATATTCAGAATTGGCTGATAATGGTGAAAATCGGTACCAAAGAACAAAAAAGACCAACTGAAAACTCAAGGCTCAGTCAAGCCCATGGTAAAGTATATGAGAATGTTAAGCATAAAGGAAAGAGTTAATGTTAAGATGCATGCGTATAGAAAAGCAGAGCTAATTTTGGAGTAAATTGTAAATAAAACTCCAACAGCTCTAAAGCATTCCAAGAATGAGCAAAAGCCAAGTGACAGAAAAGAAGCATAAATACTAAACAGTTACTTCTATGCTTTCTGTCTAAACTTAAATATAATATAATTTTGGGGAACTAAAATACGTGATTCATAAAATACATGATTCATAAAATAAGCAGGAATAATACTGAATTCTATATAGTTTAGTCAGTAGACATTTTTGTTTAATACTGTTTTCATTTAATCTTACAACTTTAGCATTATGTTTGAACTTAATGATAAGACCTTTGATTAGTACAAAGGAGCATATTTTATCAAAAAGGAGTTGCATATTTAGGTCATTCAAGGATGTTGTTAGATATTACTTTATTGTAACAAACACCACTTATTTTGTAATTAAAACACCTTAATCTTTTAGCTGGCATTTTAAACCAGGTATTAGAAAATAACTTATGTTTTACAGCCTAATATCACCTAAATATACTGACTTTCTTAACTCTCTGGGGAACTCTTTCAAAACAATAAATGGAGATACAGCAATAAAACTCCCATCAAATGCACAAGAGGCATGTGGCTGCACACATTCTCCTATGTGTACTGCATTAGCTACCAACCTGTTCAACAATGTGCTTTTAAGTAAATACAAAACTGAACGTTAACTGAGCAAAGGGTACACATTATTATGTTTAGTCAGTTTACATATAAGCAACTGTTTCTTTCTTTTACTGAAACAAAGCAAAACCAACTGTTGAGTTTCATCCAGAAAACGTATAAAAATTAACAGCAGAAAAACCCCAGCATTATATTAAAAATGACTTCATTTTTTTAGAAATATAAAACTCCTCATGAATATTTTAAAACTTTAGAACAGCCAAGTTCCAGTTGCTTTTTTCACTATGTATTGGACAGTATTTGTGTTTTATTAATTCATATTATGTGACTGATAACACTAAGGCGTGTGGCTCACTTGCTGAGTTCACACCCCACGAGGATTTAGTAAGGCATTGGTGCAAGTGGCCACTCCACCAACAGCCAGGAGAAGCCAGGGTAAACAGACACTTCAGCCCCCTTATGTGCTCACACCGGTGGTGGCCTGCCAAGTTCCAGGGATGTCTCCCACCTGGGGAACACCTAAAGCAGCTCTAGCATGTGCCCTCTACTTAAGGAGCTGCTAATATACTGCTAAAACTGCCCATGTCATAGCTACGTAGGGTATAGAATATGCTTGTGTGTGCATACGCGTATGCGCATATATGTTATTCTATAGTTTTAGTTTAAAATTAGGTGCCTTATTATATGCTGCAAATCCAAAGATTGTTCCTTAGAGGCTTACAAGTATGGCTATGGATCCCTGTTTATAGCTGATATTGTTAGGTGAGACATAAGGTTAATTTATAGGAGAATAGGCAGCAGGTAGTCTACAGATATCACCCAGGTAGTCTATAGGTATCTCCTGTATAAATATACCAAATGCTCCTCCTTAATCAACTCCTATTTGTTCACCAGTTTCCACAGAGATTAAAAACAAACAAACAAATAAACAGACCAGATATTCAGCCATATATCACAATTTGGAAGGAATTATAAATTTAATAAATAAGTAGTAAACCTAGCCATGATTTCGCAAAGATATTTTTAGCTGAGGTTCTAATAATCACAGTGATGTAGCTGTATACGAAACACCAAAACCGTAAAGATTTTTACCTATTGGATACAGACATAATCTTCAGATGTTATGAACTGATGAAACTCACTGCTTGCCCGATATAAATTACGTTGCTGACAATAAAGTGCATTCTGAGAGAAAAGAAATCACTTTGCCATCAAGTGACAATCAATTTCATTTGCAGCAGAAAGGAGAACGCCTCTGGAAAAGCACTCCATTGAATTTTTCGTTGTTGCAGTCTGTGCTGTAGCTGGCTGTTTGGGGCAACTACTTTCAAATACTGTACTGATACAAAACAAAATACTGAAAAACCTTACACACAGTGTGATATTCTGTTTTCATTTTCAAAACTGGGATATACCATGAGCTAACACAGAGGCAACATTTGAAAAAATGGACTAGGTCTTCCCTGTGTTTGAAAAGGCAGAATTATAGAATATCTGTGCAGGTTTTGTCCAGTAAAAGGTTTGCTTGAGGGTCTTCTGCAAAAGTATCAGGTAAGTTTACAGGATAAGAACACACATATTACAGGTTGTTGAAAGGTGTCTCCCTTTGTCTCAAACTGCAACTCACTTTAATTGCAGCCTTCAAAGAAGCCGCTCTCCTCTCTACAAGTCTCAAAAAGCAGTGCTGTTTTGTAGGGGAAAAAGGGCACAAGAGACTGCCTATGAAGAATGTATCCTAGAACCTCAGAAACCTCGATTACTTTGCGATGTTTAAAACAATCCCTTTAAAACTATGAAATAGCATTTCCTGAATTACAGCCTATTTGTGCTTTGTAACACACACATTGAAGGAGGTGTACATTTTTAATACATTTTCTGCACTGCACAAGGAGAATTTTCCTCCTGTAACAGAATTCCCCTTTCAAAGAAAATTAACAAAAATGAACTTAAGAAAGGATGTCTCCAAAACTCCCTATGAAGCTGCTTGTAACATTCAATAGAAATATTCATGCGACAAATATGTCTAGGAAAACCTTTTACCAAATAATAAGGAAAAAAAGAGAAAACCAAACCTCTTCCATATTTTAAATGCTATCTTTAACCTCAGAGACATTCTTCACATGAACATCCACATTTTCTATTAAATTGCTACTTTTAGACAGTACTCTGTGTAGTATGATCCTCTTAATCCACAATTCACGACTGATAATCATTCTTTCCTTTGTACATTTCTAGGGATCTGCTGAAATGCTTGGCTGCCTAAACTACAGTAATTTCCTTTATGCAATTGTAAATTAAATTTTGTAGAAGTGAAGAGTGATTTATAAAAAACATTTTTCCTTTTAAGAAACTTAATACAGCAAAGAGAATTCAAGAGGAAGAGACATCCACAGCTCTGTAGAGGCACAGGGAGGAGGAACAAAATACACAGAAGAAATGATAATTTTACAGTTACATCATATGTACTTCCCTGGCCCAAGCTGATATATAGAATAGTATATTTTATATAAACATAGAGTTTGTGTTATTTTTATCTTGTAATACTTCTTTCTCATCTCTTTAACACACCAATGAAGAATATTGACTGAACCATAAATGTTTTCCCTCTGCTTATCGGTCATTTTCCCTGGAAAAACCCAAGCTGTTTACTTTATATTCTGTCAGTGAAAACTGTGCCAAAGCGACTAGGTCCAGTAAAATAAATAATGCATTCCTAAAATACCACATGACCAAAACCCAAATTTGAATAACAGCAGCTAGAGGAATTTGGAAAGAAAAAGAAAAGAAAAAAAAAGTGTGACCCTACTGTTGTGTTCGTTAGGGAGCACTGAAAACTTAAAAAGGATTGCAAGGCTAGGCAATAACTGAAAGAATGTAGCAACTAATTTTAATTAATAGCAAAATTAGACAATTAGTTTATATGAAATTACATTACATATTGAAAAATTTCTCAAGGAAGTATCTTTTCTTCACTTAAGGGTGATGATTAACCCAGAAAAGCCCTCACTCTACCAAGTATTTTCACAGATAGGAAACACCAAACAGTGGTAGCAGTCCATCAGAGATGCTACAATAAATGATTCGGATTCTCTGAAAAGCTGTCCAGCTAAAAGTTCTGCTTAAGATGTTTTTTAACACAGATCCAGGGTTTGGAAATGAATATATAAAATTATATCCTTATTAGTTTGATCTGTGCTTTACATATTTGTATGGATGTTTATAAGAAGGTCCAGCCACTAGATTTGCTGTGACTCAGAAATATTAAACCAAAACCAAACCTAGTCATTGACTATTCACCATGTAGGCCTTGTCTTTATTACCTGGTTATTCTTGATAGAGCTGGGTGAGATCTTTCAAAGAGTATCACCAAGGGCTGTAATTTGATCTGTAGTTTTTCTGCAGCACAAATGAAAACAGTCCCTACGTCACATCACATTATACGTAGAAAGAGATTGAAGGCAGCCCATAGACCTGCACAGATTGCATGCTTTCACATAGTTTTCTTCAAACACATACAGAGGACTTAAAACACATTCTTCTTTTATTTATACAATTTCTTTCCTCTTCTGGAATCTGAAGCCTCCCTTAGAGATCCTAACTTAGAAAACAAAGCTGCTTAATTTATTTTCAAATTTCTTTACAGTTAAAGAGGGTATAATTTGAAAAACCCCTCATTTCTATTTAGACAAGAAAAATAATGATTAATGGATATATTCTATAATTCCCCATTCTTCTAGCAGCTATATATAAATCACAAGTACTAGTTAGGTAAGTGAATACTGAAGTCAGTTATTTTCACATGGAAATTTCATCCGACTGTCAAACTGACTGACTTCAGAGTTCCACCCTGCCACTCAATCCAGCAGATTCCTTTCAACTTACTACAGATCCTGAAGGATTAGCAGTTTGGAAAGCTAATATGGGAAAGGCACAATGTTTGAAGAGCCTCTTTTCTACTTCAATGTAGAATAAAATGAAAAAAAAATTAAAAAGGTCAGCCATTATTTTCATTTGAACAGCAGCGCTAAATGTCAAAGTGGTTGGTTATAAGGAAGCTTGTAAAGTGCCTGTTTAAAGCACCCATGTGCCAATGTAAGCACCTGAGCAAAGTAATCTGAAAGAACAGACAAGAAAGTACCTGATTTAGTATGAAGATTTCTGTAAACAAATAAAAAACTCCCCTCCTTCAGGGATTCAGTTATGATCCCACAGATGTAATCGTTAAAAATACTTCATGCAGAGTTGATTGGGCAGCAATGTACTTGTGTATGAAGCGGTATTATACTCAGGTATTGTGCAAACAGTAATGAATTTGCACTCAAATCACCTTCATGGGTGAAGCATTGGCATTTCCATTTTATAGATGGGGAAACCGAGCCACAGAGATTATATATGTCTTGGTCAAAAATATTGGTCATATTAGCAGCATTGGACATGGAGAGGACGAGGGGGAATGGACACAAGTTGCTCTCGGGGAGATTCCGATTGGACACAAGAAGGAAATTTTTCACAGTGAGGACAGTCACCCATTGGAATAATGTCCCCAGGGAAGTGGTTGACTCGGCCACGTTGGACACCTTCAAGAGTCATCTGAATAGGGTGCTGAGCCATCTTGTCTAGACTGTGCTCTTCCTAGAAAGGTTGGACTAGATGATCCCTGAGGTCCCTTCCAACCTGGGATTCTGTGACAGCAAAATTCAGAAGAGAAATCCGCTTAGCGAGTACCTGACTCTGTGAGTGCTGAGCCATTCATTCAGTAGACAAGCAAAATGAAAAATAAGATGATCTTTATTTGACAAAACATTCCAGGACATACTTAAATCCCTTTTACACCAGTAGCAGGAATATTCATATGTTTTAAATGATGCATATTTCAAGACCTTGTTAAATCAGTGCTACATGGATGCTGTGAGAGAACCAGGTTATGGATATCCAGCACACCATGCTGGCATCCCAATATAAAATTCAAACACAAAACTCATATACAGAGATTTAAATCAAATTATTACAGACTGGAACTGCTAGGTTCAACCACCAATATCAGAGATTAATGTAAAAAAATATGGTTTCCTTTTATAGATTCCTTTTTTGTTGTTTTTAAATACATTGTTAAATATGTTTTTAAATACATTTAAAAAATACTGTTCTGCAGTTAAATAGACACAAATTACAGTGCCTAAATTGGAAACAATAAGCATCCTCAACTTCACTGAAACCTAAAGGAACTGAAGGCACTTCTCTCCATATTAGATCATACCCTCTAGAAGTACATGAAGTAGCATTCCCCTGCTTTCTGCATGCATAGTGGAGAAGAAAATTCTAAAAGCAAAGTGAGACATAAGAAATTCTGAGCATGTTTACAAAGGGAAAGTATCTGTAATCTGGCCCTATTTGAGTATAATTCTTTCCATGGGTGCAAGATTACTGTATTGGTTTCTACAGTACTGGTAGCCAAAATAAAATGGCTATATCCACATTGGTACAATATCCACAGGTAAGGATGAGGATCACAGACTGGTTATCTGAGATTAAGTGCCTCATGGGTTCTTGTGCTTCCCTAGGTTTGGGAGCGAACATAAGAGAGAGAGTGGTAAGATGATAAAAATATCTTGTGACTCCAATGTATTCAAATAAAAACAATATGCTCTAACTGAAATTCCATACTGGAAACCAGCAAACAGATTTCCATCTAAATTATTTTGTCAACAGCATGGTGGTATCCTTGCTAACCTTATTTGGCACCAGTGAATAATTAGATACACAGGGGTGTGACTCCAATTGAAGGTGTTGGCACTGTAGCACTCTGTGAAAATATTAACTATGAGGTTAACTCCAATTTTCTCTTCTTTAATTAAATGCACATGGTACTAATGAGGTAACCTACTGTTCCTTGATAGCACTAATTAGCTAAGAGGAGAGTACACTCTCACACTTTAATTTAAACCTAAAAATAAGGTTGAAATATGCTAATTGCAGGCAATTTAAAACAGTACAAGTTGTAGAACTAGTCATAATATGGGAAACTGACTGCTTTACAGCTCTGCTGCTGTAACTTTAGTTAAAATCAAAACACGCCACACAGTTTTAGAACAATTTGCCAAAGTATCCAGCCGCCTCTTCAAAAACCATTATTTAATTCACAGTATATAATAAAATGATAAAAAATGGGAAAAAAGTCATCTTAGCCACTCATCTAAAAAAAGACAAACATAATAAATAAGAAAAAAAACCTGATTAATTCTATGCAGAAAAATATCTTTTGTTTGGACTAGTTTGAAGCTCTAAATTTTCCTAAACACTTAAGTCTCATTTGTCAAGGTGTTGAGCAGCTGCAGCTTACACTGACGTCAGTGGAGTCCTGGGTGCTCAACTCTTCTGAAAGTCTGGCCCTAAAATTAGACTTTTGAATGAGAAGAAAAAAAAAAAGGAATAAAGAAATATGCTTTCTTTAGAGAAGGTACCTTTTAAAGACCAAATCTGTGGTTGTACATACAACTTTGAAGTTCCCGAAATAGCAACATTTTGTACTGTAACATCAAGCATATTCTTTACAAGGTAACACAATAGATGGTTCACCTTAGCCAGTGAATTTCAGACATAGTTGCATAGCACGTTGATTTGCAATAACAATTTCAAATTTCTTGATTTAGAGCTCCTACTGTTGAGCAGAGAAGAGAGGGACAACAGCCTTTTGCTATACAAGCTATTTTGCTGACTAATGCCTAGGGTGACACTGGCCTGAGCTTTGGCAGAGATAGCTTGCTTTTTATATTTTTTTTTTTCCTTTAGTGAAAAAGAGTAGCAATGCAAATACCTCTGCCACAAGAAGATAAAAGGATGACAAGACAGTGATCCCTTTATAAGACACAGAGTGGAGATCTTGACTGAATATAGGCACAGGAAAACCCTTGAACGGAATGAAAATAGCATCTCCCACATTACCAAAATCATTAATCTTATTTTCTGAATGACTGAAGAAAATAAACACTAAGCAAAGTGATAACCTACTCTGCCATTCCAGAAAGAAATAAAATCTGTTCATATGGATCTGTAGATATGAATGCATGCTGCACGTGTTATAACCAGCATGAGGCATAACGAATGATCGATAAAAGGTATATAATAAGCTGTCTGACTTTGCACTACATCTTTTGTTTTAATTTTTATCAATTATATATGCCTACAGTTCATTTTTCAGACATTCAAAATTTAATTCCCATTTAGGAATTTTAGATCAATACTTGCGTGGGGTCTAGTTCCCTAATTCAAGGCAATAAAGCTAGACTGCAGAAGGGTCCATGAAATGTCCATTTCACATTTCCTAAGACACTATTACAACTTGTAGACTCTCATCAAGGACCACAGCTATGATATGGTACCAGAAGAGTGCAAGACCAATCAAAGGAGTTACTAATCTCTCTTTTGCTAGGCTATTCTCAGCAACATCAGAGAATCTGTTTAGCAGTATTTTTAGGTTACATGAGTGGATGGACTATTTTCTACTGCAGAAGAGAATGCAAGACTCCAAAGCACCCTTGCCAGTCTAAGCCAGACATCAGATTCTTCCTGACTCCAACTCAATGACCAATTTAATTCTCCATGTGTGAGCAAGACTAATCAAATGTTAATAGAGAAGCTGATTAAACTACCAGTATCTGAACCTCAACTTATGCCCTGTCTCTAGCTAATACCAATCTCAAAAGGCAAAGCCTCCTCCACTTTCCAAAGTTTCTACCCAAGATAAAACATTCATCATGGCCTGTGCATGTAAACAGCAACTGTCCTGACTTAGGGGACTACTATGGTGTAAATGAGACGCAAACAGGCTCAGATCCAGTCTTATTTACTTAAATGATTTGCTGCATGGCCCAGGAAATTGCTGGTACTCCATATAAATATGCTGCCTTAAATGGGTATATATTAAAGATAATAAACACTATTGAAGTAGTTTTTTTGGGGGGGTTGTTGGGGTTGTTTTTTTTAATATTTATTTAAAGTTTAAAAAAATCCTGTTATTTGAAATCAATATATTTAACATCAAGTTCAGAGCTGGCCTTATAGAGAAGAACAGGGACACAAATATGCAAGAATTTTGCCTGTCCTATTTTAATAACTGAAGTAACTCCTCCAACAACAGCAGAAGTGAGGTTGGTTACTCAGGCTTGCTCCCAGAACGTTAGGCAAGAAAACTAGTGTACAAAGGCATGCATATGGCTGTAATCCATCCACCTCTGGAACATCTTGTGGAAGACGACCAAGGCATTGGAAGAGAAATAATCTCTCATTCCATTAATAACTCAAAAAGGCTTATTAAAAACTCATCTGTTCAAATTCCTTGTTTTCCAAAGCTTGTGGTCAGAAGAGCCATACACTTAACAAAATAATGTAAAAGTAAATACCTAGTCCAAAATAATTACAAAAAAATTAAGAAATAACTGCAAGTTTGTGTCAATGACGTAGTATGAAAATGGTTAAAAAGGAATCAGTGATAAGCGTGACTGGAAGGGATTAATTTGTGTTTTTATTTGCGCTTATTTGCTCACTTTTCAGGCTTATTTTTTTTCCTACCCTGAAAAGACTTCCCATAGAAGTCCATGAGAAATTTCACAGAGCCAAGATGATAGCTTCGGCAAGATTCCTGGCTGTTTTAGAGCCATGTTGGTAAAGGTGGTGGAATCACACAGTTCTCCAACACATGCACCTTCTTTGTGCAACAATGTCCACATTGCATCTGATTCATGTCTGACATAGAAAGCATAACTATGGGGAGCTCTAAATGATATTGGAGGGCACCTATATTTTATAGCTTTGACTGACATGTCTGCATGCAAACATCTCCAATGGCTAGTCAAGTGGAAGTAAAAACTTTTCTAAATGCAAAGATAATTAACCCCACAATAACATCCTACTGAAATGATGCATATAGTTCAAATTGGTTAGAAAAAGAGATTGCTGTTTTATCTGGCTGATGGCTATACTGTAAAGTGATACAGTCAGGCTAACCCTAAAGAAAAGCTTTCTCATCTGCGGCTTACATCATGAAGTTCCTGCCAGTCTTTTTTTTCTTGAATAGTTTTCATTCCATTAAGAGTGTACTAATAACTGAATGAAAAATTTTTATAAGTAGCTAGCAGGCTGTAAAGCAAACACTTACCAGTTAAGCACCACGGAAATAAAGACAATCTTAAATAATTTGCTAAAGGATAAAGCTCCATCTTAAAAATAAAGTTGCTCCCCTTCTGTTCCTTCTTGAAGGGTGATTTAGAGAAAAGTAACTCTGATGAATTAATAGCTGTCTTCTTTAAACGTCTTGCTCACACCTTTTAGGTTGTTCTCACAGAGTTACCAACTGAGTTTTGAGGATAAAGAATAGGAAGGAATTTGATGTCGTTGAGTGTTACACTGAACTCAGTAATTATAGATTGGTCGGGTTTTGTCTTTTGGATTTTGTTTTTGGTTTTTTTTTTTCCCTGGAACGTATCCAAAAGCAACATAGGATTTTCTTTTTGTTCCTGAAAATAAATAGTACAGCCCACCTGTGCCATGGCCATAGGAAGCAGAAAAGCAAAAAGACCTTGTTCTAATCTTATTTGCCCTGTAGTCAGTTGTTGGCAGCTGGTGCCCTCAGCTTCTGCTTCCTGAGTAGCAGGGATTTTCTCAACTGTTTGGCCCAGATTCCCAGCAGACAGCATCCCACACAGTGCATAATGCTCAGGTTCAAATATTCAGCCCATCTCATCTACAGCATATATAAATTTGGCCTGTATACGCATACATATATATAGGTTTTTATACAAAAAACTAGTACCTAGTATTTTCTTTTAACAGAGTTTAAATTATTATTAATCAAGGTCATGTGCAAAAGATGGAAGCAAGAAAAGACACTAAAACAGAATCATAGGGCTCTGTGATTTTTTTTATACTGGGCAATTTTTGTTAACTAGGTCCATATTAATAAATAACTCTTAGAATTGAAGAAAATAAAAGTTCCCATAATTTTTTATTTTTGGACATCCTTTGATACCAAATCTCTCTGATCTAAAAATATCACAAAGCTCAGCCAATCATTAATAAATCTATGCATACTAGCAATATGAGGTAAATAATGTTTAAAAACATATATTTAACTCGGATACCCAATTTACGATTGTTTAAAGAGAGTAAGTCTTAGAAAGTAAAAAATCAATTTTAAACAAACACTTTTTCTCTCTAATGTGTACTTCTTCAAGATTTAAAGCACACGAGGCATAAAGTCTACGAAGGTTTGTAAATATACAGTAAATGGTCGAAGGAGATCAAAAGTTGTCCAACTAAAGGTTTACATGAGCTCAGAAAGAAAAAGTAAAGAAATATGAGTTCATTAGTTCAATGAGTAAGATTATAATATATTTATACTATATATAAAACAAATTGCTACACAAGAAAATGTCACATTTTAGAAATGTTTCACCATATGCTAGAAATTTCTCATTTATAAGCTCATTACCCAATAGCAGCTCTCGAGAATAAAGCTAATTTACATGTAAAATAAGAGTATGGTCCTCTCTTTAAAGGTACAGTGATAAACACACCAATTTGACAATTACATTAATATGAGTATTTGCATAATCTGCCTCCTACACCTGTTCTTAATTTGAAGCAGCTGCAGAACAAATCACACCACATAATCTGAACATGCCACCGAGTCACGTAAACACACTAACCCTTCTCATCAAGTTTTTGTTTCTCTCTGTTTGCATGTTTGTTTTGAATTTACATCAACCCATAAAAAAATGCTTTTGGGTTGGACAATTTACATTCATCAGAAATAACACACAGAGGCTAAAATGTTTTTTTTTTTCCTTTTCATTTTTGGGTGGCTTTTCTACTCTGTTTCCTGTAACAATGAGCTTTTCATTCTCACAACTAGATAAAGAACACATAGCAACTTGACATTTTACAGCTTACTGCACTAGATACACCTTCTGTGAAGTATGCTAAAAACATGTCCAGTCCACACAGTACAATAAAAGTCTGCCAATGAAATTCTTATGCTCTTGGCAAAATAAGACTGAATGGTCACCACTTCATTTGCTTTTGAATTCAGTGCTTTCCACTTTTTAGAAAACTGTGTTTTGTACCAGCAGCATAAAAGGAACAACAAAACAACAGCTGACTGATAATTCAAGACGACAGTTCACACTAACAAAACATTCTTCCTACATGTATGCTGCTCCTTTTTTGATATACAAACATGAAATAATTGAGTAATTTAATACATTGACTCTCTTCCTACGCATTCTGACTGTCATTAGGCCCCATTCTGTAACGTTAACCTCATTCAAACTGAGAGAAAGATGAGGGAAAGGCAGCACATGTGGGAAATAACTGAATATATCACACATGCCTAATACGGTGATGATCATGAAGGATAACACCAAATGCAAAACGCTAAATACTAACGCTAATGCTAAAGCTAAATTCTTATTCGGTGAATAATCAGAAGCACAAACATAGAACCTAAGGCTCTTCCTTCCATAGCCTCCACAAGAAAAATAACAACCCATTACAGAGCCTGTGTGCTGTCTAGGGTGTCATCTAAAATCTCTAATCTGATGGTTGTACTAAAAGGAGAGGAAGCTCTTCTGTGCTTCAGAACAAAGATCTAGGACTGGATGTCCTTTTAGCCTGGGACCCATGATCAAATATTGTTTTAACCCTGAAATACTTATCACCAAAATAAAGTTAAGTCCAGTTATAAATTGGAGGCCCAGGTTTGAACCATCCCACTGCCACTGAACCATTGCCTAGTCACAGTAGCTTTGTAACATGGAATACCAGCTCCTCTGGTGGCTACCAAAAAGCGTATAGAAGTTTTTCTATATAAGAGAAAACAGAGATAACATTGTACTTTCTGATGATTCTTTCAGGGTCGCAAAGAGCATGGTATCAGCCTGAAGCTGTCACATCAACCAGAGTTGACACTGCTTTTCCAGTTCTTGCCTAACAGCACAAACAAGTGGGGATCTTAACTGTCAGCAAAATTGGGAACTGCAGCAGAGAAAAATGACAACCAGCCTGGACATGATGTAGGGCTACTGTAGGCTGTCATCAGAAATGAAAATGGGCAAAGAATAACCCAGATGATTTTGAGAATTTTCTATATTAAAAATGTGTGCATTTAACTTAATTGTAATTTATCATTGTCCTCTAATAAAAAAAAAAAAAAAAGAGATTTTGTAAAAGACATTCTACAATGTGAAGCAGAGGCCACACTGCATAACTCCTGGGAATCATTTATTTTGATACAGATGTCTGGCACTTCCTAGCAGGTGACTTAGCAGGATTCCGGACTGGGAAATTTTTTCCTATTCCTTTCTTCCATCAAATATTTAGCCTCTTCAGGCCAAAAAATAAATAAAACAAACTCTGTATTTTAACATTATTTTATAGGTTGACTGCATGAGATACTGCATCAGCCTTTGCTGAGCACAGTATAAAGCACACTAAGAAACATCACCAAATTTGAGTCAAATGACTCACAAACCCTCTGTGCTGATATAGCAGAAGAAAGTGCAAGCATCCACTGTTTCCTGTTGTCCTATCCAACCAGACAGACATTTAATCTAATATTTATACCTTGAGATACTGCATAACGGAATTAAACACACACTTACAGAAAAAAATACGAAAGAACAAAGTTAAACACATTAAACCAAGGTTTGTATGTCCGTAACACCTGCTTTTGGAACAAAAGCACTTCCTGATGTTAAGCATTAATAGAAACCAAGATTCTGCTAAAGAATAAATAAAAAATAAGAGACAAAGATCTCATCAAATGTATTTTAAAATAATTTTACCAATATAATAACATGCAGAGGCTGGATAATATGCCCAGCATATTGAGAATCTTCTAATGTTAGATTAAAAAACATGATACTTGCATCAAATGACACACCACAATACATACATCAATTTGCTCACACATCCTCATTCCAAATGCAAAGTTGTACTGTCCTTTTAAAACTCAGAAAATTCTTGAAAGCAATTGCTGGGGAGTTTCCGTACGCACACTTTTGCATTGGTGTTACAAAAGCAGCCACTCTGCCTGATGAGGTCTTCAGTTCCCTTCATATTTTTTTCACAAAGATAAACACTCTTATCAAAGGAAGAGGGGGATGGATGACTATACTAGGGAGAGTTGATCAGTGGAAAAATTATCACAATCTTTTATCCAAAATTAGCCTCAATGTAAGAGATGCCAATGTTATTCCGATCTACAAAAAGGGTGTGAAGGAAGACCCAGGGAACTACAGATGTAAATCATAAATTACCCCAAAGGAGTAAGATCATACTCTAAGCTTTCATACATGTCTTATGCTTACGGTGAGCTATTTTATCGTAGCCTTATCAAGTAGTTTTTTCTCTCTTGGATGTCTCAGAGAGTAGAAACATAGATAGTGGTCTTACGAAAAAGGAAGCGCGAGATATTTTTTAATTCCCACCACTGCCTAGTACAACTTCTTTGTTCAGAGAGGATACAATTGTTCTCAGTGAGATCAAATATATGGAAGATTTACACTGAATTAGAAGTTTTTAAATATATACCTGGTATTTTAATTAGCAACACAGTATACCCAGAAACAGAGTATCTTAACTACAACCAAAAAGCCTCAACTGCATATTGAAATAAATATTCAAGATTTTAAAGTACCTTTCTGCTTCATTTCTTACCTCTTCTCCTGTCCTGGGATGACATCCAAACAGACCAAATAATCACCTTTTAGGCAAGGCACCCCAGCAGTGAGGCAACACCCTCTGAAACAGTTGTCTTCAGTCAAAAAGACAACTCATACTGGTAGTTTTGCTGGTGTCTTGAGAAATCTCATTGCTGAATTTTTACCTAAAAGCAGCCTCATAATGTGCAACTATTGACACCTCAGTAAGCTGCTGGAAAGAGACTGAGTGTCTGGATCAAAGAAACATATATGCAGTATCAAGGACAATGCACTGACCATAACAAACTACACTGACATACAATTGAAGTTCTGAGGTGTAACTTAAGCCACAAATACTACGCTATGACTATCCAATGCTATTACTTATGGAATTAAACACGGTCCCTTATGTTGGTTGAGTCAACATAGCAGCTCCCATGTAGGCAGCACAGCAGTAACCCTTGCTTGTATTGACTTTCTTGGGCTGCAGGGGCTTGCAGTGCTAATTGTGCATTGTCAGATTGTTCGCTTTTACCTCATCATAAGGAAGGCCCTTGTCTATCCAATTTGTCTATCCAATTTCTGTAACTCCTGAATGAATCATGTATTGTAATTTCATGAAAACTTAAATTTTTTAAAAAATATATTTGATGTTAGGGAGAACTACATTTTGCATACAGTGGCAAGTATAAATCACTGGATTGAGTATAAAAACTAACTACAGAACTTCAAGTGCACAATTGTCTCAGCGACTATCTTCCATTCTGGTAGATAACCATGACCAACAAACACTTTGCAACCTATACACCTTGTAAAGCTATTAATTGTATTGGTTAGAAAGAACCTCAAGTTTTCCTAAACATAAACAAACTATGACTATTGTTTCTACTGCAACTCATTGATTTTAAGAAATGCAATATATTTATGCTGTGATTTGGTTTTGTACATGTTTTTAAATTAAATAAATATTATCTCAAGCTGGGTCTGTGTTCTGCCACTATGTTATTCCTTGTCATGTTCTTTTACCTCAGATTTACTTAACTTTCTCTAACATTGAAATTAATCTTACTTCAGAACAGGACAATCAATAATTTACTTTTATTTTGCCTATTTGCATAGCAGCATTTGATATGAGATTATATGTGGGCTACACCCCACATCAAAATTAAAATTAACCTTGATACCTAACCTTAACACTGTATTTCATGGTTGTTTTCACCAACTTAATGGCAAATGATAGAACGATGTATCAAAAGAATGGAACTAACTTTAAACTTGTGTTGCAGTTTTTTAAAATGCTCCCCTCACTTCCACAGAAGGCAGCCACACTTTCTTTTTCTCCTTTTTATTGACTGTGGCTTATTTGAATGGGAGCCAAAGACATAAAATTTGGAAGATCCTCTTCCCATACAATGGGAGAGACATTGCAGTCCTGCATATGTAACCAGGAGTCTAAAATCTGGGCTTCATTGCCTGCATGGTCGAAGTAAGAACATAGCTACAAACTCACGGAAGAGCCAGATAGCTGCTCCCAATGCAACTCAGGTACATCCTCTCCCTTTCAGAAGGTCCCTTTTGTATCACTTTCAGATCATAACACATCGAGCATCTGATTGACTTGGTTGTGTTAGCAAGTGGCTAGGTAGCTTGGTATCATTTGAGGACACAACTATTTCCCTTGAGCTTAATCAGCTTAATCCAATCTTTCCACCACAATGCAGAGTAACTGTGACTAGCAAAATGCCTACGATGTCATCCTGATGTCAGTGTCATGTCACAAAGAGAAGTGTTCTTTAAGAGGTTGTACTGAGGAAGGTTAGATATTTTTAGAGGCTTTCTTCTTTAAAGCATGACCAAAACCAGATGTCAGAAGTCCAATGGACTAAGATTTGTAAAGTTTGAAGTTTTCTGCTAGAACCAGGCTTTTCTTGGAGGAAAGTCAAGTTCACTTGGATGACCAAAAGTGAGTCTTCAGAAGGAAAATATGTTGGTTTCTAGATGTTGCTTGAAAAGACAGAAGAATGGCACACTGAATTAGACCAAATGATTATTTACCCTACCGGGCTGCCTCTAACAGTGGTCAGTACTCAGTGCTCAGAGAAGAGTAAATGAGCACAGTGCCGTACAGTGGAGTGACACTTTTCCAGGCCACTCGCCACATGCCAGCATTTTGGGCTTTAGAGACTATGAAAATTGGAAATTGTATGGATGGATTTTTCTTCCATTAATCGGTTCACTTGGTTTTTGAGGCAATTGAAATATCTAGCATCCATAACATCTTGCAGCACAGATCTGCTCTAGAGCTTGGCTTGAAGACCTACATCATCTTTTTAGCTTAATTTCATGTCTTTTACTGCTCGAACTGCAAGGGAATGATTAAATCCTGTGAACCCTCAGCACTTGCAACTGTAGCTAAAAGGCAACCCTGCAGCCATAAACGACAAAAGATGGACTAGAAGAGCTGGAGGGATGATAAAAGAGCAGAGATATCTTGGGATCTGTACGGATCATATCTCCTTCTCCTTTACCCAATATTATTCAAAACTTGAGCCAATGGATTTTGGTATGTCCTGAAAAGTGTAAATAATGTATAACTATACCTTGTGTTCACACAGTTGGGCATGAAATACACTCAAAGATGTATGAGTATAAACTTGCTGCCTGCTGTTCAGTCCCACTTCAATGGGTATGTCAATGCTGTATGTCTCTGTGTGTCTCTGCAGTTCTTTTTTCTTTCTTGCACTCTGTTGATGTTGCCAGAATGCACTGTATGCTCTCTGGAAATCTGATTCACATTAACATTTTGTAGAGTTATTAATACAGGAAGACCCAAATCTCTAACACAAAGCTTTCATAACTACAATAGTAAAAATAATAAAATATTAGAAGTATGTAAAAGAAAAGTTTCATCCTAACAATGATATCAATACTGAGGATGTTAACTAATGCATTTGAAGTTTAAAATTCATGTTTTCTTGATTGTGGACTGCTAGTCAAGCCAAGTGTCTAGACCAGTATTTGTCAAAAATAACAGTTCCTCATTGTTTTCTCTAAGAGAGAAAGCACACTAATTTTGATCCTATAAAGGATACCCTTCTCATGTAAATCACACTTTAATTAATAATTAATAATAACACTAACAAAGTTGATATGTCACAAAATGAAAATCACAATACTGAATCTCCCAAACTAAAATAGGATGAACAACTTCTTGTACCTTTTTTGTGGCACCATTCTGAAGGCTGATTATGTTTACTCTACAAGGAAAAAACAAGGAAAGTATAAAACACTCTGCCTGGTAAAGCAAAGGATTTCAAAACCTTTTCAGAATTCCTGATGAAAGTTTCATGGGGGGAAAAAGTGACTTAAACAACAAGGATTCTTTGCCGAAATAGGATTCTGTTTATGAGTGTTCCTCCTAAACCCTTTGACATTCACAGAGGTTTAATTGAGAAATAATTTCTGTGTAAATGATGTGGTGCATCAACATTTCTGATACATTAGATCCTACCTTAACTACAAGAAGGGGTCCAATTCTGGTAACACCAAAATTATTTAGGGTTCTCACTTTAAAAAGCTGAACAATTCCACACAAAATAAAAGCATTATCTAATCTTTTTTGTGAGTTTTCATTACATTATAATTTATTTTAAAGATGATGCTATTACTAAAGTCAAGCCTTCCGAAAGTACCTCTAGTAACTCCTCTCTTACTATACTTACAGTCCAAAAAATCAAAAGATCTGATAAATCAAACAAAATCTGATAAATATTTTACCTCGACAGTCCAAGCACTCTACACAATTGGCAGGTTTTACTATTTCAGTTTATCTTGACAATGTTACTGAAACACAGGAGGATGAAGAAATCAGCCTTGACAGCTATTGATACAATATTATCTCTGGATGTATTTTAGGACATTAATTACAAAGATTAAGTCTGATACAATAGCGCTTATGTTTGTTAACTATAAATATCCTAAAGAATCATACACAAAGTTATAATTATTTGCTTCTCGAGGTATGGCTGGAGTATTACAATACAAACTGTACCACCCCAGTCAAATTACGATGACTAAATACTCACTCAAAGAACTCTATACAAGTATTCCCCACCCAAAACAAACATTTTCCTAGACTAAACTATTTTGTAAGATGCTAAACTAGTATGACTTTTCTTAATGTGGAAAAGAGCCCCCTCTCTTAATCTTGGCTCTGAGACTTGTTGGGTCATATTATATGCCAAGCCCTAAAATGGCTGCAAAAATAATGATCTCATAAGTGGGCTGTTAGACTAATTGACTTTATTTTCAGGTACCATGAGACAATCACCTCAACACTATAAACACTTTAAAACATTATGGAAGTGCGCATTTCTGGAAGAAAAAGTACTTAAAATATTGTGGGTTTTTTTTTAAAATAAATTCTGCCTCTTGCTTCAGTATATTTATTGCAGAGAAAAGAAAACTAATTTTAGAAAAATAAATCTTGCCTCTTGTTTCAGTATATTTATTGCAGAGAAAAGAAAATTCATTTTAGAATGAATGCCTTGCAATTAAAAATGTCCATATTTATTAATTCAGTGGTATTTCTTCTATGTCTTACTGATAATTATGAAGTCAATACATTTTTCTAATAACTTGAAAAAATACAGGCTATGTCAAAAGATGTGAAAGGTACAGCTACTTAGACTATGCTCATAGAAATTACTATCTTTTGTTGTAAACTAACAAGTGAGAATTAAAGTATCCAAAATGGTCATATACTGATAGTGAATTTAAACAGAATAAATATTGTGAATTCAGGATGTCACCTGTATTTTACTAAATGCCAGTTATTATCTAGTCTTTAGAATTTTCTGTTCATGAAACATGCCATAAATACAGAGAAAATAAAGTTGACTTTTGAAAAAATAATCAAGTGTCATGTCCTTTAAGGCATTTCATGTACACGCTGTAATTTTAAGGCGGCATTGAAATCCTTTTAAAAATGAATCTGTTGATATGGTGTAATGTGCTTATTGAAAAATCTGCACACTATTCTGTTTCCTAGAATTTTGCTATTGGCTTCAATGGCTCTCCACCTTCAACAAGAAAAGAAACCACAAAAAAAACCCCAAACAACCAAAACTAAAAAGCCCACAACAGCACAGGACTAGAATAGACTTTATGAGTCTTCAATATTTTTATTATTGCAATGCACATCATGAAAGTCCCTGTCTAAGCTGGTCAAGCTTTATCTTTAAAGTAAGTACTCTGCATGGGAGGTGGCTCTTGCTTCCACTACTTCTACTACAACAGTGTTCCAGAAATTCTTTTCTCTGCATAGTGAAAAGCTTTCTGTTTCATAGGTCATTCATGCTCAGCTCAGCTACCTGTTCCCTTGTTTAACACTGCACTTCGTAAGTATAAAAGATGCCTCCTCTTTCCTCAAGTTTGCTTCTTGACTCAAACTGCCAGAGCAATTACAACCGTTCAGCCTATGCATCTAGTCTGAATGAAACCTTTATGGACTTGTATATCATAAAAATGTATATAGAATTTACATAACGTAACTGTAGGTATATAGCAAATGTGCTCAGCTGTCAGCCATAATCAAAACAGTGAGATAGCTTCACTTCATGGAAATTCAGTGTCAGTACTAGAACCCTGAATCTTTCAACAGAACCTATATGGAGCACACTTCTAATACACTAATAAGGCACCAGAAATTAGGTGGATTGCGTATCTCCCACTACTCCAGATGAGGTCTCAAAGATACCTTTTAAAAATGGCATTAATATTTCCCTATTTTTTCTCACCTATGTTATATCACTGGGCATTCAGAGTCATACAGTGTCCAATACACTGAGCTTCTCTCTTCCTTTTCCATTTTAAGTGATGGACATAAGCTTAAGGAAGACGTATTTTTCAGTTTTTAAACACATGACCCAGTACTTTGCTGTACTTTCTAAAATTTATTAGAATTTACTTTCTAAATTACATTCTTGAAACACACCTCTCTTGTACAAAAGCCCAACCCTCTTGTGAACCCTATCCTATTTACTTTTCCATGGGTGAAATACATGTCTCCTATTGTTATGGCAGGCTTGGTTAGGCATTTTTTCTTCCTCACCCAGAGTATGGGTTCAATCCTTTCTAACCCAGAGATATATGCAAACGTTAATCACCATTTTCCCTGAATTTGTGTTACTACTTCTACTTCAGAGTCTATGCCCTCAAACTGAGGCTTTCCATGGTATCCTAAACTGTTCTGGAAACAGAAACAAGCATTGGTTTGAATATGCGTTCACACCACACCATATCTTATATTGGGAAGTATTTTTCTTTAATTTAGTAATTGGATTATTCTCAAGCATCAAGCCCATAGCTATCTGGGCACTAAATTACAGCTGCATCAATTTGGAATTAATTCTATGAGTACAGGTAGATTTTGGGGTTTTTTTTCAATATGTTGGGTTACTGCATTGGTTTCCCTCAATACTGCGTAGGCTGTCTTTTCTATCCAACTGAAAGCGTATTTCTTGAATACATGAAATTTACTGGGAACACTTAGGGAAAAATCTTATTCTTCAGTTATACTTCAGGTTCTCGGTAAGATCCTTGAAGAATATTGACGCTGTCGGCACACCATACAGTTTCCTTTGTACGTATTATTATTGTACAATTGCTTTTCAAAGCTTCACATAATCAAGTAGTAAAGCACTGAAGTAGTGTTTAGTAAATTTTTCACCATTAATTCTGTTTCATAACACCCTCATCTGTCTGTCTCAAGAAAATTATATTAGAAGCATAAGAAGGCATAAAAAGACCTAGAACATCAAAGTGGCAATTGTTGAACAACCCCCTTCTCCAATAGGATAGACTGATGTGCTTTTCCACTCCACTGTGTGATTGCTTTTTCAACAGCACACATGCTCACATGCTCTTTTTCCTCTAGCATTACAGTGTAATATTTATGCATGTTCATCTGGATAATTTTAACAGTTTTTAATTCAACTTTACATGCATACAGCATAAGCGAAGCTAAACTAAAATTAACACCTATGGTGACCTTGGCATATGTTCAGATTCCTGATTAGCCTGCTCCCCACACCCCTAGTAAAGTCCCCCTGCTAGGTAAAGCAACTGGAGAACTAACACACAAACTACAAAATACTGTCTAATGATGTGAAAATTTCAAGACAAGTATATCTAAGAAACAAAAAGTATGGGAAGTAATCTGCACAAGGAATGCCTTGAATGGCTAAAGGAGGGAGACTGGATTTTCACATGGAAAAGTGCATTTGCTACTATTGACTGAAGATTGTCCATTATTTAGTCACAGAACTTTGGGTTTGGTAGAAAATTTCCTTGGCTTTTATAATTGCATGAAGAAATGAAAAACCTTCTGGAAAAAACAGAACTTTCCTTCACAGTAATTTAACTAGAAACAATTTTTTAAAATCTATACCCTTCTAGCGCATTCACAGAATATTTTGTTCAGTTGCTTTTCCTGCTTTGGTAATTTCTAAATCAGTGTACACTAATGTGTTTTTCAAATTCAAGAGTATCCGGAGAGCCTTGCTCTCCTAATAGGATGCGATCCTAAACTGGCATAATTAGGGCCCTGCCTGGGAGCACACCCTTTAATAGAGCCGCACACTGAGTGGGGAACCATTCACACATTCTCTCTCAGCTCTTCACAAGCTTTTCTGGGCAGTGAGCCAGCTGGTAAGAGAATCAGGCTGATCCAACCTGTTGCAAGAGCCTGGAGAAGTGGCTCAAGGAAACCTACACCTCCCAGCACTGCAGAGGAGCAGCCCAAAGAGGAGCAATCATGAACGTGCACGCTGGCTGCACCGGGAGCGCTTGCAGGGGGACAGAGCTTTCCAGGTGATCAAGCAAGGCAAAGAAACTTCTCTGTAAAACTTGGAGAGTCCTACAGTTGAGTACATAAAAACCAGTCCATCCATCCCGTGCATGGCAATATTTTCTGGTATGAGACAGGCTGGAGATTCTACCATTAAAGAAAGATGGGTCTGCTGGTCTGCTATGTAAAAGCTAGCTGCTGACCTAGGCACTCTCTCTGGAGGTTTGCCTTTCTGAATCTGAGTGAAGAACCAGAGTGTGTGTGTTCTCCCCTCTCCTCCCAGTCCTCTAGAAGTACAAGAACCAACAAGAGAGAAAGGGGAAAAGGAAAGACATGGTAGTGATGTAGGTGACAAATGATTCCCTGACAGTCACAGTAATGGAGTGACACGTCAGATTGCTGCACAGACATATGTTTAACATTAAAAGGCCACCTGAAATCCCTGACCACATAGTAATCCTAATTAGTATTGTGCATATTCAACACCTGTAAACAGAACTTGCATAATATTTCTTTCCTCTGCCTCCAAAATATTTTGCAATATTGCAACAATATTTTCAGGATAAAGATGTGAGCTCTGCACCAGCTAGTTTTTTCCCTCTCAGATACAGATGAAGCCATTGTGCAATAACTTCCATTAGAAGGCTACTAGCAAGAATTTTTCCATGTTACAAAGATCATACATAAGGTTAGCTGTACTATTCTATGTACCTGAAAATGACAACTATCTGCTTTATCAATATGAGATAATACCTCAAGTTGACTGATACTACTTTAAAGTAAAGAGGAAACCATACTAACTAGTGCCACTTTCTTTATAGATGTATTTTTTAATACTGGAAGTTTTCAAGAGTGGAAAGTGACTTAGACTAGATCTAGTCTTGAAAAATTTTACAGCAAAATGGCACACAATGCAAAATATGGGTTTTCATGAGTAAAAGAGGTTGTCAAAGACAGGACGTAAGCCCCTGGAGCAGACTTGTATCTATATAATTAAGGACTTCCCAGCAACTTTGCTATACAGATACTTCCACTGTAAATCAATGAAATATGTCCATCTTTCTTTATTACTGTATTTATCTCCCTACTTTAAATGGAACTCCTGTTTTCTACACCATGAAAGCTTGAAAATGAATATTTCTCCTTTCCCTCCCCCCCCCAACTTACCTAAAAATAACTCTTTGCCTTCTTTCCATCTCTTGGGGTTATCCTTGTCTTTAGGGTGGGTTCACTGATGCAAATTTCTGCACCTTAGAGGATAACTGCATATTCCTCCTAACAGACTTACAAGGGAAAATGGGACTTATGATTTTCCAGCAGCTATTTTCCAAATTTAATTTACCCCAAGCCTCAATGTTTGCTTATATGTAGGCCACATTTCCTCCAGAATTATACTCGAGAGGGAAAAAGACTGTTTATCACTACTCTTCTCTTACACTATATATTAGGCATTTGCATCTTTCTAAATGAGTGCTTTCTAGCATGTACAAAATCCTCCTACTTCCTATGCTTAGCAGCACACATTAGATAAATAGAAATATGTAACACGCAGTTTTTGCAAAGACAGTTTTAGACCAGTTAGATTTGTTTCTATTTTTGTTGAATGTAATGCAAAGAAAACTATGTAAGTTACATCCATAACATTTTTTTTTCTGTTTTTAAAATGGGATTTTTTTGCTAACATTATGCATGCATGGTTTCAGTCAGTGAGCATTAAGTCAGAGGGTATAATTTAAAAGCAGGGGTTTTTGCTTCTTTTTCCTCACGTTCCCAATTCCTTATCTCTCAAGATCTCCTTATGTATGTTTTAAAAAGTAATTAAAAGTTACAAAATTAATGTTATGTTTGCTTATTTATTATGTGCAATGAATTTTAAATTCAGACCCACATGAAGATCCAAAGGGAGATGACCAAACTAGGGGAGAGTAAGGCAAAGAGAGTAGGTTAAAAGAGAGTATGAGTATCTTTTCATGCTAAATTTTCATGCTATAATTTTGCATTTTGCACGTCTTTAAAAAAGTGGTTCTTCTGATACTATGCACTAATGCAATAAAATTAAGTCAATGAACTTAAATGCATACTTACTTTTCCCAAATTTTATCAAATGATTACACTTCAGTGAAGTGCTCATGCTAAATAAACAAAGCTTACCTTAACAACTCAACACTCCACACAGCATGATATTTATACAACAGGCTTGGTATACACTGAGCTTAACCCTTTGATTCCAGGAGTCATGATTTCCTGACATGCCATCCTCATACAGAATGCATTAGTACTGATGTGGAACAACAAATCCTCCAGCATGAAGGAAAAAACAACTAAGCAATTTATTGTAGATATATTAACTTGTGGGACTGAAGATAAATTCCTATATATTGTAATTGGGATAAAGTTCAAAGTCTGACTTTATGAAAATAAACCACTTCTTTAGAGACATTACAGGGAATAGAAACAGGCTTTTCATAGTTCTTAGAGCAAACAAATAAAATTCTAACTAGCTGCCTAAATCACTATGCTATGCGGCCAACAATAGTATGTGTATCATGGACAGATTAGCCTAAGCACCGAGATCTGCCTACCTGGAAAGGAAATAATTGCAATGCTGTACACGACCACCCACCAGTGGCAGCAAATTGACAGCATTTACCTTTGGGTTATGCTTGTGCTCTGCACAGTTGTTGAAGAACTGCAAGTCTCGCTCATGACTGTAAGTGTAACAAGAACAATGAAGCTGCCAGTTTTAAAACTCGGGCTAGACGGCACCAGGTTCTTCAGCGGCCATAAGGACAGTGACTTTCTGCCATAGGAGAATGAGCTACAGGTTCTAAGAGCTGAAGTGACATCTTCCCTATTACGCCTACTATAGAAATGTGGTAATAGGGGGTGAAATTGGTGAAAACAATCAGCTCGTTTCACCACAGATTACCACAATCAAAGCTTCTTCAGAAAAGAAAAATATTCTCAATCAAAAACCAGGACTACAGAAATATTAACCTTACTACTGCAATATGTTTTCCAGGATGCACAGTACAGAAGTAAATGCTATTATCTCAATCTATGCAGGTTAACATTATCCTCAACGTTCATCACAAACCCTCCTTAGCTATTCTGCAATATGACATTAATTAATGTGTGTACTGATTGGATCCATTCAATTGGTGCATCAGTGTAATGAATGGCACATATAAACATGTTTCAAATACATTTATTTGGATATCTATACATGAAAGTAAAATAACTACTACAATTGGTACTCAGGCTTGTCAGATGGGATGTTTTTCTCCTGTTTTGCATAAGACATGCTAATGGTTATGCCATCTGCAGTCTGAAACCCAGAAAATGTAAATCAGAAAGTAATAGCAGATCAAGATAAGCGTCTTTCTAAACTGCAATTTTTGCAGGTATTCTGTTAACTCACAGTCTAAATATAAACCTCCCCCCTGAAAATAATTACTAGATCTGGGTAACTTTTGCATTAAAAACTAAACCAGAAACATTTGCCAACACAACATTCCTCTTTTACAATAGATCACATAGCTAGCGGTAAATTTAATAAGGCTTTTCATGAGAAGGATATAAAGGACACTCAAATTCTTCTACGAAAATCCCAGCGGTTTTCTAAAACCATCGCCTCTGTAAAGCACAGTAGAACTTGACAACTTACCCAACACCCTGTTTTTGCAAAGTTGAGGACACAAATTTGAAGGTTTCTTCAATAAGCTGTCAACTTGCTGATTAGCTAGTAGGTGCTGTAAGTCACTAAAATACTTGACGCATTATGGAACAACAGAGAGAACATATATAAAAATACCATATGCTACTTTCCCCCAAATATCCATCCAATACGAAAAGATGGCCACTGAAATTAATACCATTTTTATTCTTCTTTGGCACGTGGAGCAACAGAATAGTTTACATCAAAATATGGAGCACATGAGAGATGCAAAAGCAAGGCTTACCTAACACCCACATTTGCCTGCAGATGTGTGATCTAGTTTTATAAGTTTTATTAGGTTTTTACTAGATTTATGAATCAGTTCTAATGTAACTCCAGTTGCCAGATCAGTAAATTACTCTGAAATTAGAAATACACTAATATTAAAGTATTTTAAAGTATTGGGAGGACTCTGTTTCCTTAAGCACAAACACAAGCAAAAGTATTTTTGTCTTATAAACCTCAAATTGCTTATACACATTTAGCAATTCCTACTGCTAGGGAATTTTGGCTAAAGTTACGATTAAATTTGGCATAATAAAATAATAATACTGTACAATTTTATGACCCATATTACAGTATTTGGTCAAACAGGCATCACGACGCTCAAAATGTGAATTTCCACTACCTAATGAACAATGAACAGCTCTGTAGTAACAATAAAAGGTAGAAATAGAAAAGCTCCAAGGACTCATTTTCAAAACCTTTATACATCCTTTTCACAAAAGAAGAAAATTAAAATGGAGTTTGTGCTCATACCTGAATTTACATGGTATTTGATACATAAACCAAAGTCTGGAAGCAAATTTCATTTTTGTCTCATTTAATAATGAACCAAATGAAGTGTCCAAGGCTAATAAGAGGCACTGTGTACACATTGATCATGGAAGGAAAAGTTGGAAACATGAGCAATAATCTTGGCTTTAGTGAGCATGTAACAATTCTGAAAAGAAAATTATTTGCTTTATTTTCTTCCTGCCTTGCAAGTGTGACTCAGGAGGTACTGACTCTTCCCAGCAAACATGTAATACAGGATGCTTCTACAATACGCCATCCCATGACATTTAAAAATCAGGCCAGGGTTAGTGCTTTGGGAGTAGGAAAGCACAAGACACCCTCTCCTCACCTCATCGTCTTCTCAGTTGTGTAATGACTGACTTTGTCTCCAAACATGGTTTTCTCTGCTTTCATCAATGCCTACCACAAATAGTGCACCCCCACATCTTTGTGTGAGATCTGTGAGATCACCCTGATCTCACATCAGCTGTGAAAAGGTTTACGAATGGGTGGAGAATGTGAACAGAGAAGTCAGTAGCTCCTGAACTGCTCCAGTTTACAAGTTGGAGGATTAAAGTAAGCTAGCCTCACTGGGAAACATATACTGGAGAAATATCACTTTTTTTTCCCTGTTTCATATACTTCCCTTAACGTCCGGACCTTGTACACTCCTAGTACAGCCCATGTTATCTCTCAGAGTGAGGAGCTGGCAGAATAAACTACTTTCACAGTATTCATTAAATTAATCATCTCCATTATTCAGCCCTTCAAGATCACCAATTCCACTTCCAAAAACTTTAAAAAACAACATCGTTCATAAGCTGCTGCCTTTACGACTACTCTTCTGGTGTGACTTCAGCCAGGAAGATATGTAATGCAGAGCAAAGTCAAGGGTGAAGAGTGGAAAGCTGACATGGTCCCAGGACTCCTACGCCTCTGGACTGGACTACAGCTACAGCATGGCAAGATGCCAACTTGACATGTTTTCTTTTTTCCATTTTCTTTAATCATTTCCCTAAGTTCTTGTTTGGTTCTGAGCAAATAAATACAACGCTAAAAGTATATTTGAAGAGAGCTGATGTGGAATGTGGAACTGTTTGCTGTGTCCAACATTGCTCCATAAGGTTTCACAAAGAAAAGGAGACAATGTGAATTACATACAAAAATTGAGCAAGTGATCAAATTTCACATTTTGCTGGTGGAGAAAAAGATAAGTTCTGGTGCCTGGGGTCCTCCATTATGCACGACAAAAACTAAAAATGAGATAAAACCTCCTTACTCCATCAGAAAACGGGAAGTTCCAAGAGGATAAAGGCTCACCCAGAGAAATAGATGTGAGGAAGAGAATGATAGGAGCTATAATTTTTATTTCTGAACAAAATAAAATCGTCTCCCATGTACATCTTTTGTCTGTAACAGACTAATTCAGCAAACACTCATATTTGGTCTATATACGATGAGAGAACCAGTGTTGTCAGAAGAATGTAATTTCATATGGAACTATGAATTAGCAAAAAATGAACTAAAACCTCAAAAAAAAAAAAAAAACAAACACCAGATAAAATTTTTCAAAAATAAAATGCCATCTATAGTTTTACTCATAACACATTTAAAACAATTATTCAGTAAGGGAACTCCTATTCACCTGAACACAGTCTGAAGCCCAACAGCATCCCAGTGTGAAACTCTGTGACGTATGTTTTTCTAAAATGGCAGAAGCAGCTCTTTCATAATTTCATGCAGTTGTGTTGGTAGTTTCTGAATGCTTCCCTGTTTGTCACTTAAATATAGTACTGATGAGTTATTTAGCAATTTTTTTCTTGATACTGCTTTACTCTTAGTCTTAACGCAGCCATTTTTACAATTTAATCCACGTATGTGTAAAAATCACATACCAATTTTGCAACATGTCTATAAAGAATTAATTTATACCATAGCTATTGAACTCAGACTTAGTCTTAAGACATTTTAAGCATCTATAGCCATGAAAGGCTTTTGTAACTTACAGTGAATTTTCTCTGTGAATGAGAAGTCACCAGCACACAAGCCTGCAACCTCTTGCATGTGATTGTGCACATAGAAAACATTAGAGCACAGGCATCCCCACACACACCTCACGTGTGAGCAAGCACAGCACTCTTCCCTGAGAGTAAGGCCCCAAAAGCAACAATACTTTACTAACCTGCAGTGGTCTCTGTTTATCACTGCCCTTAGGAGATTTCAGTGCACTTGTCTGTTGCTGTAAAAGCAGCTGCCTTGCTGCCTGGAGTGCCTAAAAAGTAAAAAAAAAGTCAATAATTTCCACCAGTTCCTAGAAAGAGATGAGTTACTCATTGCTAATGTTAGGTAAAAGTCCAGTCGAACACATGCAATCTCCTCCTATTCAATTTGTATTTGCTAGATTTCAGACTTCGGTTTGTTTTTTACGTAAAACATTAAAAAAAATCATCTGAAAGTACACATATAGGACTTCACTAGAATTTCTGAATGTACATGAAATCCTGCAGGAAATAAAGTTAATTTGTTTAAAGTGCTTGAAGAGGAAAAATCATAAACTGCATCAATAGCCTCATTTCCACAAGGAACTTGTCTTTGAGTGTTCAACTAAAATGCCCACTCCCTTGCAAATTATCATTCCATTTGCATTTTCATATTAGAATTTTGAAGCAAAAGCAAGTAGACTTCAAGTGTTACCGGAAGCTGTAATTAAATTTGACAAATCAACATCAGATTATCTTGAAAGTGAATTAATAAGGATATTCATTGAAGATTAGAAACACTTTTTGTACTTACAATTCAAGGAGAAACCTCTCCTTTGACAAAATAAAGTGTGATTTTAATGCCAAATAAAAATGAGTGGTTTTCATTTGCATTCTTAGGAAAATCAGAGAACAAAGAAATTACTACTCAACCAACCAGATTAGACTCTGGGATGACAGTATCCCAATCAAAATAGAAAATGTTTTCATTTATTTTATGTTTTCATTCCAACTCAGCAAAACACAGTTAAACATATGAAATGTAAACAAACATTCCACTTACCCAAAGAAGGCTAATCTAAATTAATCTTTCCTATAAATCATTTTTAAAATGCCGAATGTTATAAAGTGGTATTTACTAAGAAATTAAAAACCCCAAACAATTCAAAACATTTCCACTGAAACTACCTGGAGAACTCTCCCCCCCACCTTAAAAAAAAAATCAGTTCAGTAAATAGCAGTTACAGCTTTAAAACACATCACACTATTATCTATGCTATTAAAACATACTGTAGATGGGATATACCGCAATAAATGCCATTTGATCAATGTTCCCTAAAATAATAAAGATTCTCAACTGATAAAGAAAGGTACAATTTTGATTAGACTCAAATGAGGTGGTTTTTAAGATAGTTTCTAGTATCCATGACAACAGTTGCTTTGACAAGATGTGCATATGGCATTACACTGCCAGCTGGTGTGAACAATGTTTGAACTACTGCATTGAGATGCTGAGCAAACAGAAAAAGTTGCCACGTCTTAACCCTCAGGGAAGGCAGTCATCCCCTGATCAATTATGAAAAGACAGAGAGAGGGCTGCTACAGTCTGGCTCCAAGCAAGTTTTCTGAGAAGGCAGGCAGACATAGAAAACCAAAGTAAACAAACTGAATGCACTAGCACCATCTCCTAACAACATTGATTCGTCTCCCCATAGAAAGCTCTGGTACAAAGTTTGCAGAGCAGACTTTTAACATTTGGAGACATTCCCACAACAATCCCTGTATTGTTTCATCAAATTCTCAAGTAATTACAGGTCAGCTTTACAAAGACTACACATTCCTCTGAACCTAAGCAACGAGACGCACAGAACTAGCTTCTCTCTGCCAAAAATAAATAAAAGTTAGCATATTTCAAAGTGCACTTGAAATATTTTGTTACCAAGGAACCACTGGATGCCCTGTTTCCTATGTGAATAGCATAATCTCTTCTGCACTCACAGTTCTGTAGATCCTAAAGGACAATACTGCTCTGTCCGAGATCAGAGATAAATATATCTGTTGATTTCAGGGGCACCGGGATTTGGTCCCAACATCTTGCAGTGGTTTAAGCACAAACATGGATTAAATGCGTGAAGAGAATATCTATGGTGTATTAATAATCCTTCCCAATTGTTAGAGCTCTCCAAAAGGGAAACTTCAACGGAAGCAAGAGAACTCTTGCACTCCTGAATTCATGGGAGACTGTGCAGGAAAACCAACCTCACCACTCCAGGTGATACTGCTACAAGAACTAGAGGACAGATCTGGAGTTACAGAAAACAGGAAAAACCATAAAGATAACTATTTTTTATTCGTGGCAGTCTCAGAAAATTCATTACACAGCCTTTATCTGGAAAAGAAATTGTAATGATATACAGCTGATGTATACCTGCAAATAACTGGGACACTCGGTAAGTTGTTTCAGTGTCCTGGTCTTCCTTAGCAGCAAAGGCATCTCACATCAATACAATAATACAATACAATAAAACAAGCAAGCAAGCACCTGGTAAAGCTGTACATTTACAGTACTTGAAAATTAGAGAATTAGAGTATGCTGCAGCTCAGATTTAAGTTAGACAGTATAATTTCAAATTGTGGCTAGCGTACTCCCATGGAATCAGCCCAAGAAAGCATGACTTCCTTCTGCTAACTACAAAAAGAGTCACACCATATGAAAAAGCAAGGCAGCAAAACAGGATATGTTTGCATAAAAGGCTCTACTACTTAAACTATTGTGATTCATATATGCTGGTTGGGATATCTTTAAAGGAGTAAAGGCTCATCTTTTAATACAGAATGTCTTATAAATGATGACTACCTGAATACTTCAGTGATCTTATTGTGGCAGTTTAGATTATTGTAAACACAGGAGATAGAAGAAGAACAGAAAACAATTTTGAGAGATCAGAGATGATTTAAAACTCATAAGGAGAAATCACTGTCAGCCTTTGTTCTTATAGCAGTTGTCATATGGTACCTTTTCCTCACAGTGTACAGCTTAACTTCAGATTTTGCTACTCAGTAAACAGCCTCCCAGAAACAGACTGTTAATTTCAAAGGATTATTACTGACATTATTCATAAGTGAAGATTATGAGACTGTAAAACATTCAGTTCTACCAATTCATTTGCTGCTATTAAATCTTCGCAAAATAAACTGACAACTTGAAGGAGTCTTTCAAAATCCATAGTTTAACATGTACACTTCAGGTAAAAACCCATCGTGTGTACCATTTATAAATTTCTGTGAACTAACTTGATAATAACTCATGGCCTAAAAACAGTTTGATGAAGACAAACTAACAGACATTTATAAATCTGGCAGATGAAAATCATCTTGAGCCCTACCTCAAGTTAACAGCAGCAAGAACAGATTCTAAGGCAGCCAAAATTGTATCCAGTTTCCAATAACATTTGTTTCAAATTTAGTAGGCACTTTTCCTTAATTAAGTTATCTAAATTAGTAAAACTATACAAAAAAGTCAATGCAGACAAAAGCAATAAAAAGAACTGAGGATTAGAAATTATTTTAATAATGCAAATGAAAATCATTATAATGGCTGTATAAGCAGGAAATTTGGGCATATGGTTTCCAGAACTCACTGTGTCTTCTAGTAAAATATTTATTGGGAACACTACTTCTTAATATTTACTGTGCAGCTTTGTTATAGCTAAAATTTAAGCAGAACAAAAATGAAATTAATTGCATATAACTCACCCTATTAAAGTTGATAAATTGCAGTAGATTTTGCAATTTGTTGGTGGTAATACTATGGGATACAACTTGCTTTTATTTTGTATTCCAAACCCTTGTATTTAGTTTAAGCATGCCTTAAAATATTTTTTAAATTTTTATCATTTTAACAAAATGAAAGCTGCCCATAAAAGATGGTAAACTTATTACTTTTTTTTAAAAAAAGTAAATATATGTGTATTTTTAGGAAACAGATGTCACTCATATCTTTCCTTTAAAACCAGGAATGTTTAACCTATCAGCCTGTTGCATGTGAGACGTTAAAATGAAAAATGACATCTACGCCCATTAATATCGTCAATGTATAAACAGCACAGCGTGACACATTCTTGAGAGCTGAAGGCTACAAAATCTCTCTGAAACATAAATAACAAAGCACTCAGAAGCATATTTGATGTTGATATTCATCTCTGAGAAAAACACTGCTGCCTGGGCTTCTTATGAAAATAGATGCAGCCCAAATGGATCTCCTGTAATTGGTTTCAGATAGCGAGGTCAAAAGAAATATGATACAAGAAACTATTATGTGGAACAGGCAAAACAAGAATGTTTATATAGGCACTCCCTATTTATACTGACAAGAGGTGTACGCTTTGCAGATAACCAGAACCAAAAAAACTTGCCAGAAGACAACCAGATTCTTTCCCTTTTCTAAGTCCAAATCCCTATTTTATTTTTTCAAATAACTGCATACTCTAACATTCCTGCTGAACGTGAAAAAGTTTCTGAACATAAAATAAGTTTCCAAATAGCTGAATATGTCAAACGAGAGTCATCTCGCTGGTAACGCTATGCAACCGAAACGTATCAACATGCTAAGCTGGATTTAAGGCCAAAGACTGCTCTGCACTGGTTGAATAACAAGTTAACCAAATGATGACATAGCTACATTTATTATAAAAACCACTGCCCCTTTACCCCCTGCTGTGGTCCCATTCTCCACCTGGCTCCAAATGAAGCCCAGAATCACCCACAGTTGTATGAGATCCTCAAAAGATGGTGACAGAAAGACGACGCTGTTCAACATTCCCCTACAGCACTCAAAGGATACTGCTAAACCTTTGTCTCTCGTTGGCTCTATTTTCCCAGAAAGTTCTCTAATGAATATCCCAGCCAGTCAGCATGGCAGCTTATAGTCTTTACAAATGGAGTAGCAAAGCATTTAGCACTATTCAAAGAATCTTGAATTTAAGATGATCCAACTCCTTTCCAACAGCAGTCTCTCCAGAAGACTTGACAGGAAAAGCAAACTCCCATGCACCCCAAGACATCCTAATTCTACTTAGTGAACAACACACTCTTTCTCTAAGCTACGCTAAGAAGATAAAACCTATTGGCCTGCCAGCTGAGGACAAATGTGCCATACTACAGAGCCCATGAAGTCAAGGAAATCCTGGATGGAACTAAAAGCCAAGCCACAAAACCAGCCTGATTTCACCTAGGAGTGGTAGGCGGAACAATTATTACAGCGTTTTCCTACAGAAGTAGAAACAAAGCACCAGATAGCTAAGGCTGTTGGAACCCACCTCAAGAAATAAAATAACTAAGAAATGTAGATGGTCACTAAGAAGGATTTCACTCAATTAACCCAACATCAAAGTATGCAAATACTCAAACAAGAAAGATTTGCCTGACTTCTGCATCTAGATTAGCAGCTGCCGACAGCCCCAATATGTGATGGGCGCAATTTCAGCAGCTGAACTGCAGGGTGCCCTGCAGTCTTGCCTAGCAGTCGAACATAAACCTGCAAGAGACCAAAATAATTTGAAACTCAATTACAGTCAAGAAGAGGCAACAACCTTGGACATTGTATTACCATCCCAAGTCTTCCTACCACCAGGTTGCTAGATAAGAGACAGAATACAACACCTGACTTTCTACAGCTATGTCCCCAGAAAGGGGTGGTGGCCACTGAATACTGTGCTCAGCCCAAGCCTACGGGCTGGGATTAAGTGAACAGTGAAAAACCAGAAAACATTTACTGTATTGACGCTATAGGAATTTGTGCCAATGAATGCCTCGTTCCTGGATCCCCAGGGCTGCTCAGCTTTTCCAAGGCTGGGAAAATTCCGTATTTGTCCAGGACAGCAACTCTTCATGCCTGAGGAATTTAAAGATAAAAAGGCAGGGCACTTTGAGGGTTAGGTGGCAAGTGGGGAAAGCTGTTCTGGATCACAGTTTAACATTTAACTTATGTACTTATATTACTTATGTGCTTCATCTTAGAAATGTAAGAATTTCACTGCATTCTTTTACTAAAAGCAGTTTGTAGATTTGGGGTTTTTTGTTTTGTTTTGTTTTTTTAGGATGATACCGCCAGTTTCAGCATACTGAGGCTCTGATTTTGATTCAGATCTGTGGTCTTCCCTGCAACACAAACAACACTAGAGGATGAGATCCTCAATCTACCTGAGCTTCTGCCCTGATGTTATCCAGGATTAATTTGCAACTGAAGAGAAAAAGTAACAGTAATAAACTGATGAATGCAACATGAAGTCTCATAATGCTGTTTAATAAAAGGAAATTAATCACATAATTGTCATAAACCTATTTTCAAACAGCAATCTATCAGAGAGAAATTATGCATCTGTAGTTATTGACCTTTCATTTTACCATGACTGATTCGTAATTAGACTAGTTTTGTGAAAAATAATAGTTAATTACCAGATTTTTTTCACTCTAATTGTTTTGGCAATTTTTTTTTTGTTTAGCGTCTTACTTTTTCCCCATGTGAAAGATGCTAAATAAATACAGGGCACTAATAACTTAGTGGCTAACGTATTTCATTTTAGAAAGCAAATTTAGCTTCTTTCTATATAACCCAATTTAATGGATACTAAACACTGTTTCAAAAACAACTCTCTCATTTTTCCTGCTCATTATTTGGCTGACCAAGAACTAAAACCAAAACAACGGCTTGCTTCAGTTCCTGGTGGCATTATCAGGGCTCTTCCCTGAAGACATGAGCCTGCATTGGTCATTAGGGCTACACGTCACACCACGCGTAACACGGCCCATGTCAGCAAATTCAAATGCCGTCTCCGAGGCTTGGACCACCTGAGGAACGCAAGTGTCAAGCGTTAGGAGAGATGGGGCCCCACAGCACCAGAGTTGTGCTCCAACCTGAGAATGTCCTTTCTTTCATCTAACATGCCTGAACTTAACTTTCCTTTTGTAAACACAGGAGTAGGCAATCTACCCTACTTCATTCCTACTACTTATATTACGCAGTGACTAACTGAATTAATGCAATGAAAACATAAACAGTGCACATATCAAATACCAGAGCCACAAGCTCAAAAACGTCCTGCCAATGCTACTTTCTTCCATGTGGTGTCATTTTTAGAAAACTGGGTCGTGTAATAGCTAAACAGAAGAGCTGATCTCTTAGTTTTACAGGAACAGAATGATGTAATGGCAGCCTGTTTTCCACAAGAAAACTGGTATGAACTATTTTACATGAAAATCAGCTAGCAGATATGTAAAAGCTATTTAAGTGTGCAGGGAAAAGAAGAACAATCAATACAGCTATCCCATGTGTGAATCCAGAAATAAAAAAGATCCCTAGAATTATTATACATTTATATAATATTTTGGTACAAATGTGTATGTATCCTTGATTTGAAAGGAGTTGGTTAAAAAAAGACCTTCTTTCAAGTCTGTCCATAGTAGACATTCACTTACTGGCTGTGAAGCCTACTTTCAGCTAAAGCAGTCTGAAACAAAGTAGTGTTGGCTTAGGTGGAATAATAGATGGCTTGATAATTTATAAATAGGAAAGGAACTGATGCAAATGAAAGCAAGAGTGGTCCCATTTGTACTAAAATCAAAATGCAGAGCAAATGTGGGAGGAGAACAAAACATAATATCAAGGGAAGCATTATAACGTTCGTCTGTTAGAAGGCAGCGGTTTTAACAGATAGATATCTGAAATG
Organism: Phalacrocorax carbo; assembly: GCF_963921805.1. Classification (NCBI taxonomy): domain Eukaryota; kingdom Metazoa; phylum Chordata; class Aves; order Suliformes; family Phalacrocoracidae; genus Phalacrocorax; species Phalacrocorax carbo. The sequence continues at coordinate 29,347,580 of NC_087513.1, forward strand.
GAAATTTCAAAATTAAAGACAATGAAATCAGCATGGAGATTATTAAGCAAATGATTAATAAAAATCATAAGATACAAACTAAAACCAAAGGTGAGGCAGATATAAAACAAAAGGAAGCACATACTAAAAATGTTTTGTTCTGGAGAGCAGCAAGATTCTTAGAACAGAACCTAAAATTTGAGAGGACAGATATAAGGAAGGACTGACTAGTTTTGTTAAGTAATATAGAGATGTTACATAAATATACATAAAATAACATGCGAAGAACAAATGCCAAAGGAGAACTTACCCTAGAATGGCCTTAGCTCTTTAGAAGGCAGAAATAAATGCCTCTATCTTTACAGTGTATTTTCAGTTAAATAACATTCTATACCGTGACTGGCAAAGGAGTGCTGACACAAAGCATCATAAGCACAGATTCCTCACCCCAATACCCTGCAAGCTAGGAACTAAAGCCATCCACCAAAGAGTATGGATCTACGTGGTACCAAATTACAAATAAATTTACAAATAGATTTACAAATAAAGTTACGGTAATTATACAAATCAAACTCTCTCAGCCAATGAAAATGTGAGGAATTACACATTTATGGAAGATTACTGATTGAAAGGACTCCAATTATTTGAACACTAAACTGATTTGATTTACCACTGCCCTTACGAAACCATACCCAGAGACATGAGTGAGATTGCAACTACATTACCAAAATGGTCATATCAGGCTTTTGCAGTATGGGAGGAAGGCACATCAGCCATTACTGAAATATCTAACTGATAATCAGTGGAGAAGAACGAAGTTAATGTCTGAGCTTCATATTCGATATTATGAATTGAAAGTTTCTTTTCAAATATTTTAATAGATCTAATTACTGAAGTTCTGTTTTTTACAAGGACATAATTTAAAAAAATCTCAGATTTAAAATATACAGCTATGATGAAAAACATATATTAAAGACATAAGTCAATAGCGTCATGTTAGTATGATAAAAGCAATCTGGGACATATAAATGGAAGTGTCATATACAAAACTGGTATTTTTTTCCACTTTATTCAACTTTCTGAAGAAACAGCTAGAGAACCGTACCCAGCCTGGGGCACTATGTTTCAAAGACACGGACCATCTTACCAGTGACCAGAGAAGAGCACTAAAAATGATCACGATGAGGAAAACCCAACCTATGGGATAGCAGAAGTCAGATCATAAAAACAGGAAAAAAACCCCTAAAGCAATAGCAGTCTTCAGCAAGTTTCTGTACAGAAAGAATTAATTGTATTCCGTGGGTAGGACAAGCAAGAATGGCCTTAAACTGAATCCAGGGAGATTTAATTAAATTTAAGAAGAAACTTCCCAATGGTAGGGATAGTGGAGGAGTACAATGAATTGTGTAGAGACTGCAAAAGCCTTGTCACTGGACCTGTTTAAGAAGCATCTTCAGGAACAGTTAAGAGCAGTGATTCTGCTCTGGGACACAAAACATCTTTACAAGTGTCTTCCAGCCCTATTTTATTTGATTGTGTGGTTCCTGTGAAAGCATGCCAAGTTCGGATTACTGTCATGTCTAACACCTTGCTACATTTCAAATAACACCATGTTCTCATAAACTGAGTATCATGAAGCTTCAGCATGGTTTGTTTCTATGGTGAGTTAACAGCAGAGGATCAGTAAGAGCTATGCATACAGGCTCACTCTTTGGAATTTTCCGACCTTACGTGACCACATTTGTGTTTATGAGACAATCCTTGAAATTTTTGACTGAACAGAGAAATAGTTTATACAGAACAAGAGGTGGGTTAGAATTAAGCACTCCGTGCCCTAATTGCAGTCAGGATTCTTGTGTCCTCACCACCAAGTACGGGCACAACAGTAGCAGAAAACAACATTTTCTTGATACCTCAATTCTTACGATGAACAATAGAGCCCTATCTGAAATGACATGAAGAGGAGAGAAAAGCAAGGCAAGAACAAGGGTCTGAATTGACTTCAGTCACACATCACCAAAAAAACCAAAAAGCAAAAGCAAATTGACTCAATTTATTGTGAGTTTAAATCTAAAGCTACAATAACAGAACTTAGAAAGTACCTTAATTAACCTGATTTTAATCATGTTTTTAATGAAATAATTGGATCGAAAGTCACTACATAGTCTAAACCACTTTAAAAAATCAGTCTTTATTGCTAAAGCTAAATCAGCTCTACTGAAATCCTAGTAAGTCCATTATTTTTTTCCTTACAGATATTTTTGTAATGCTTTTCAAAACTTTAGTCAGCACAAAGAGCTACAGGTACATATTCAACACAAGAATAATTAGGGAAAGAAACAATAAACATGAATGTAAATAGGTGATACAATAATAGGCATTTTATTTGTATTTTTTCAAGGTTTTTGATAAACCTTCTTTTGGAGAGAGAAGTGCAGTCCTGTCTGAGGTTTTAAAAAAAAAAGTAAAAACACTGATATGAGATCAAGAAGTAAACTGTACAAATAAACACCCATTTTCTAGGCATTAGACTTATCAATGGTGGCATTCAGCAATAGTTATGAGTGTGCTGATAGCACAAGGTCTGATCTAACCTCCTTGGCATAATTCTGAAGCATTAAAATATGCTACTACGTAGGGACTGTGAGGCTCCTGAAGAACCTCTGTACCATGATCACAAATTAATTTATATGTACGTATGTGTAAAGTAACAGATGCATCCACTCACATAAAACTAAATACCTTTTTTCTTGAGGGAAATGCTTATATCCTGTGGAAAACCCTATAAAAGTAGCACTGATTAGCTCTGCATCTCTCTGAAAGAGCTATCTGCACTTGTGGTCTACTCTGGTCTGCCCAAATTACTACAATTGCAGCGCTCCTCTAGGGCTGCTTATATACCTTTTAACTCTTTTGGTGCATTTGATGATGATCTAGCAGGCATGATCCAACATGGAAGACCTCTGTCTCTGACGAATCCCAGTCTTCAGGTTCTTGCTGTAGCTGGCAAATGAGTTGTGTGTTTTGAAGGGGAGCCTTAACAGGCTGTGTAGACAGAGCTGCTGAGAAAGAATTCTCCACTTTGGGGACTTTTAAGAGTGAAGATTAGAACGGAGTGAAATGACAAAGAGCTTTAATTTTAAGCTAAAATGCAAGTGAAGACAGACAGGCAAATGTCCTCAGGCTCCTCATTCTAGTTTCAGCCCTTGTGAGATCTGGTAGGGAGTATATTCTTTATGATTAGAAACTTGCAAGGATGAAAAAGAAAAGACCTGAAGCTACTAAAAATGTTTTGCAGAAGAGGAATAGAAAGACATTTTGCAATTCCCAGGGCGTTTAGGTGCTGGAGAAATGATAGCAACTGTACGAGGAATTCCCAAGTAGTATATACATGAGCAACACAACAGGTTAGGCATTTGAATTAAAAGGTAGATGTTCCAATCACACTTCATCAAGCTCGCTCAGGGAAAACTGATCCTTATTATATTGCCTTGGCATCTACAGTAATCTTCCTGAACAGCAAGCTAATCAAGGAATTATAATAATAAATATGCTCAGGGGCATTACCATCTTTAGATGCATTTGTAAAAGTAGGCACACCCAGTTATGTTGGTGCCAAACATATGTAATACTTCACATCAGTTAAAGTCTCTTCTGGCATCAGATTGTAAAAATTTCCTCTGAACCATGTAGCATATATTGCATAATCACTATCACTAGCATGCATATTAAAAAAAAAGCACTGGCAACCTAGGCACATGATCAAAATACACTGGAAATGAAGTTTAGATGTAAATTTTACTCCTCTTATAATTTTCACTGTTCCTAACTTTACACAAATCAAAATCCGAATTTCAGCTTTTGTTTTATGAGTCTTCTGTCATGCCTTGTCATCAACTCAGCATGGTCAAAACTCAGTTCATAGTCTTCTCTTCTGAACGCACTCCTCTTTACATAATGCATATAGTTCAGATCTCATGTCCTTGAAATATTTTCCAGATTTTCCTTTCTGTAATACATCCTTTTTTCTTCTTGCAACATTTTAAACCTCAGCAATCTGTAACAATTCCTATACTTTCCTCTTTGTGACTTCTCTTAAAAATTCTGGATTTCTTTCAGAGATTCCTTTATGTGAGGCATCAAGTCATCACCATTGCTCTTCCTTCCTTCAAATACCTTCACCCACATTGTCTCTAAGGTGTCTATGAAAAAAGCACAGATGAGGGGTTTACTTCCCTCATAGCACTTTTTACTTATTCATTAAAAATAAATGTGTACGTCCACACTTGCGCACTTACGTAAGGCACATGTAAAACTGTATTATTTAGCTGCTTCTTTCTCCCCTGCTCTACCTGCGCAACCTGCACCCCCACTCAAGAGCGGACCCCAGCACAGGAAGGGCCGGCTCTCCACCAGCCCTCACAGCATCGCCACTGTACATGGCAGAAAAAAGTAATGAAAGAGCCCAATCTCCCACTTAATCTAAAAATCATTATTAAATCAAAACCAATATCTAGCCATGCACTAAATTTCTCATGCAGGTTTTTTTTTTTGCAGTATTTTTACAGTACTTTTAAAAAACCCAGCAGACTGCTAATCAAATTGCCATTTTGAATTGTTTAAATAAAACCATAGAGGTACCATCAAGGTGTGAGATAGCATGGTATGAATTAAAGAAACACTACACTTCTGCAGCCTTTTCACACACATACCTGAGTTAGAAATGCTACATTTTCTTTCCTGAAAAATATGAAACAAAAATTACCTAAATAGCCTGGATACATACACATATCCTCCCAAACCTTAACTTCTTTAGCAATCAAGAGTTTCTTTCCACATCACTCCTACGTAGTTTTACAACATGACAGACTTTTCACCGACCAATGACCAGTGGAATTATCAAACTTGCTGCAAACTTTCACCTTCTACAATTTACTGATAATTAAACTTGCATATGGATGACCAACTTTTTCAATAAATACTCTATTTTATCCTCTGGAATAATTTCATTATTTTATGAAATATTTTGTTAACAACGGTTCCTTATGTCTAGTCCTCAATTCCTCCCATGTCACCATAGGTTCAGAGATTGAAAAAGGAAGCAAGGCTTTTCAAGGACAGATAAAAGGGCTTTCAAAATTTAGTAACTGTATGTACTATAGAGCAGAATCTTTTATGTCTGACAAGTGTACTTCATCTAGGTATGATACTGGCAATTTTTTGAGTATACCAAACTATTCACAGTGCCACATAATAAAAATAATAAACTGAATTCTAGTTCTAAGCTCATAATCATTTTATGTGCTGCTTTCAACACACAGTACTCATTTTGCATCGGTAGAAAGACATGGGACGACATAAAACTAGTAAACATGTAAAGGTTGGGTTTTTTTAAACTGAGGTGTGATGATCTGATACCACTTTATTGCTGCTAATATTGCCTTTTGTTTTAATTGACGAGGCAGGAGGCAGTGCATCTTATCTGTGAACACTCATCTATATCTTCTTCCCAGATCATCACTTCTTCATACAGTGTATTGCAAGTATCATACAAAACATGGATCTATTCCTGACTATATATTTTGATACCATCATAGTGTTACAATGTATAGTACATTTTACTTTAGCTGTTATTTTAAAAGTTTTATTCCCTCTACTAGAGATGGATTTTTTATTTCGCAGGAGAAAATGTAGATAATTCCAGCTCTGAGATCTGGGGAAAAAAATGCACGACAGACATCATAGTATTACTGCATTTTTAGTCAAAAGGCCTTGCCTTTTATGAGAAAGCCTTCTGGATTGTATCTATTAGTCTACTGCAATTCCTAGGGCTCTTCTCATGCCATAGGACAGTGGACAGAAAAATAAAAATGGGAGAGAAACTACTTTATGTCAGGACTTTGGCATTGCTTTGAAATACTTTCCCGAACACAGTTTATGGCACACATAGCTTCCTGAAGGCAGAGCTGTAGCCAGCAGGTGAAACAATCTTTGATTTTAGATGAATGTCAGAGGTTCTCACCCTCTCCTCCAGCAATCCCCAGGTTCATTAATATCACCAAGACATGAATGCACTTTCATGTTTATAGTTACAAAAAATATATAGGGAGTGAATTACTGAAAAGGGTATCACGACAATAGCACTTCTACCAGTTCCCTCAGGCTTCACCTACGCTGAGGAACTGGAGAGTGCCTGAGGAGAATGTCATCTTCTGCGCTGGCAAGCTGTGAGCACAGCTCTTGGCACACTTTTCTACCTGTGCTGACCTGCACTCTCCCAAGCAACAGCCAAACACAGTCCTGCAGTCAGACCTTTCCAAGGACCAGTCTCACCAAGGAACTGGATGCAATCATGCCAATTTTGGGGGCTAAAACGCTTATTAGTTCAGGTGTGTCTCACCCTGTGTCAGCTGCACAGTTGAGCATCCAGGAACTGTATGTTCAATTTACTAGTGCAGATCATGCCTATGTGCTCCGAACAGTTGAGGCACACCATGTTTTAGAGCCTCTCTCAGCTGAGATAGCCAGGATGTGATTTTGGGATGGCTTGGGAGAGTTTCAAAGACCCTGATTTCATAGCTCAACAGGTTGGAAAAACAAGTTGTTGACAGAAACACCAGCAACAAACACTCCTTTGGGGGCTGGGGGGCAGGGAGAAGATTCCTTTCATTCTGAACTGTTGCAGTAGGAACCTCCAACAACATCCCATGGTGTGTCTGCTGACAAATTTTAAGTACCAGTTTTATATGGCCACCTTATGCACATGGGGTGAGTTTTACTTCTGAAGTAAAAATTCTGTCAACATCCACTGTTTTATGAAAAGCCTTTTTTTAAAAAAACAAAGAAGCAGGGGGAAAAAAACAGATTTGACTGCAAAGCATCTGTTTCCAGAGTTCCCGTCAATCAAATCCACAAAAATAGTACCGTATTATCATTTCTGTAAATTCTAATAACGTTGATGGTATTTTTCGTCTTCATGTTTAGGCACTTAAGACTGAGAATTCAGAGTTATGTAATTTGACAAAGTCTGCAGAGAAAGTAATTTTCAGAGCTCAGGTTAGTCACCAGCTGCAAGAGTGCTCCAGCTCTCAATGCTGGCACTGAACTCTCTCAGCTACGGGTAAAGGAGCAAGGAAGCTATTCAGCAAAGCTGGCTTGGACTCTGGCAACCGGATATTAGGGAACACTGCAAAGGCTTTGGGGTGTCACAAGTGGCTACGGCCATGTGTGATTTGCAGAGAGACAAGTGAACAGTGTAAAAAGGCTCAACTTCAAGTGCTAAGGACTTTTTTTTCAAGGATACTATAAAAATGAAAAGGCCTAGGAATTTCTTTAAAAATAATTTAACAATCCCTGATACTTTTCTTTATATTTTTCTGCATCAAAAGTTGGGAAGATTCTGGCTAGAGGCCTTGTGCCTTTACAAAGAATAATTTTATTATTTCTTCATTGCTAAAAAGATACAGAAATAAGGTGAATCGCAGAATTACTACATGGACTAACACTGTAAATTAAAGATCATTTTAGAAAGTTTTTTACAAGTGGAAAGAGAATCACAATTGAATAGCACCAAAATAAAAACAATGGAAGTAATGTTAAAGAGAGATTAAATTTCTTCCTGACTAGAAGGCATTAAAAAAAGCTCGTATAGAAATCAGAGTATAACAATCAGGCCAGCACAATATCATTGAGACAACACATTCTAGTGACTAGAGATGATTATGCTACTCAGGAAAATAAATTAATTTTACTTAAGCTGACTTCCTTAATCTTCAAGACATGTGTTTCTTTGACTAGTCTGACACAAAGTAGTATAGATACTCCCTCTATTAAAACAAGCATGGGCAGACTCTGTTACTACGAAGTGAGCACTTCTACTGACCTAATAAGCACCATTCCTTGAAATTTGGACACATGGAATGCACTCAAGCTTTTACATCATCTTGCAAGACAAGATATATCATGAGCACCATTTTAATTTATCAGCATTGTGAATTAATAGTATTCCAAAGTAAATATTTTGCAACAAAGCTGAAGTTAAAAAAAACACTAGGAGCAATGGATTTTTCACCTCTACCAATCCATACGGTCGTTGGAAGAAGCAATTTCTGAAATTTTCCCAACAACTGGTACCAACCTGAGCTTTTGCTTTCCAGAATGTAAGTTTTTCAGCCAACATTTTCTTAATATTTCTGCATTTTTGAGAATCAAAAGCCTCTGCTGCAACTCTTGAGAAGTAATTTCTGTTCTAGAACATAGTTTTTAAGCTTTTCAAATAAGCTACCCCGTATTATTGCTGGCATAGCAGAATTCTGCCTTTGTTTAGGCTTGGTTTTTTCCTAGGTGTTACAAGAAGTCAAAATAATTAAAGCTTCAACACAGTTTTATAAAAATTGAAAATGAATGATAAGGAGAAGGGCATCTATACTTAAGAATGAAGAAGGGGATTCAGCAATGTACTTTCACACAGTCATAAACTATTGTCTTGTATCTAACCTGTCACAAGCCATATGCATTCACCCACACTGTAAGATAGCTTCAGCAAGTTTCCTGAATTTCTCAGCTAAAAATAAGGTTTTGGGAACAGAGGGAATTCAACATTTCACATGGTGGACTTCAATGCATCCTCAAAAACAAATAATTATTAGGACCAAAGATAGGAAGAGCTCTGGTCCTGCATCCAGGCTTGCATTTCTTAAACTGTTTTCCATAAGGAAAGGAACAAAAGCTTCTGACAAGCAAAGGAAGAAGGGACAGGTCAAATCTGTGTTAGATTAAATGGTTATACTGTTAAGTTTTACCATATGTTGATTGTCCAAAACATTATAAATATAATTGATTATAAAATATGTTTTATACAGAGAGGTGTTCAACCAGTACAAATTAGCTGCAATTAAATCCTGCCCTTGCTGATTACTGTATGTGTTCAACTGTCAGTCTTTCATGTCTACTCACACTGTAGCTCATTTCAAGCAATATCAAACCATATACACATTTCAAACAGATTTAAAGCACTTCAGTCTAGTAAGGAAGAAATGAGAGGCGACAGTAAACTTCAAGGCACAGACAAACTCTGTTAGTCTGAATGGGGCACCTTCCACCAGTGGTTAAAATTTTTGTAGGATCCTCATTTCAGACATAAATGTTTCTGAACAAAAACTACACTCCGTTTCTTTCTTTTTTTTTTTTTTTTTTTTTTTTTTTGGTGTGTGTGTGTTTAATGTTAATGGAAGATGCCAGATGGATGGTTTTGGAGATTAAAATGCCTTTTTGCTATATTCAGGGGAAGTTCAGCATAGTCAGCTGCAGGAGCAATTAAATGAATGTAGCCCGTTACTGCCTCCTTTCAAGGGGTAGGAAAGTAATTCTACTTCCATGCTCATTCACTCTTCATTTCTTGTACTGATTATGCCAGTTAGAGCAGTCTTTTTAGGGATGCGGGCATCTGCCTCCTGGAAATCTTACCCGTCTGTTTATGTGCTTGCAGGTACTGACAGCTGTAGAAAGAATTTGATATAAATCACTTAACTATCCCCAACAACGAGTGAGGAGATAAGCTACAGACTGAGTGGTAAACACTGCCGAGTCATTTACACCACTTCTGCGTTAGTGTGCTCCTTTCCTTTACTATGGGATACAGCCTGCATAAACTTAAATATATATATATACACACACACAAAATGTATATTCTAGAAATTTCCTTTAAACTGGAAGAAATTTTTGGACTGTCTTTACTGCAGATATGTACAACTATCACAAATATGGGGACCGAAGAGAGAACTACATGTAAACAAGCTTCACGACTGCACATCTGCAAACACAAAATCTAAGTTCTTTGCCTCTAAAACTCATTAGATTACAACTATTTCTTTTCCAGTATAAAGAATACCTAATTCATATTTTCTGCTTGCTTCCCTTGTGAAGACATGCTTTGTTTTCAGATGAAATTCAAAATCTTATTTCTCGAAGTCCTAGTCACCTTGACCACTAAAGAACCTCATCTTCATTTTTTTCTTCTAACGTGTCAGCTTTCCTTTTCTGCTTATGGCCGTCATCTTCCCTGGGTGACTCCAAGGTTTTCCTTACATTGACCTACATGGCAGGCTCATCTTTCCTCATGTTTTTGCTTGACTCAAGAATTAAAATCTTCCCTCAAAACTTGCTCTTTTCAGTTAGCTTCTTAATACAGACTTTAATCTTTCCTCTTTCCAAATGTTGTCCCTAGATTTTAAGACTTTTGCTTAAGCTTAAATAAATAAAAAAATTAAGAAAAAAAAGTCCAGAACTAAATGGCATTAACAAGATATGTATATAAAATAGACTGATTTAATGATATTTCACTTCTTACTCGTGTTCTTTTCTCCTGCATTTTAATCCCTGTTGAATTTAATTTGTATGCTGTGATTGCTATGTTTAAAATAGTCCTACTTTCATCCTGAAGGGGTGGAAAGATGTTACTGCTTTATAGCATAACAGTATTATTTTGCTTACAGTAGTAACTGTTCAGAATATCTATGAAGTTCCAAATGCAGTAACAGAAGTAAATCCTTTTTAATAATGATTCTAAAATATACCATGTTATTTTACATGTGATAGTAGCTGCAGTTAAAGCCACTCTTTCCTGTGAATAGAATATACATGAGTAACAGAGGTTTTTTCCATGCCACATATAAAGCAGAGTACTGACCTGCATACAAAAACATTTAACATACTAAGGTAAATGAGGCCATGGGGAGGGAGATTTGCCAGGAAAAAAGAGACTCTGCATTCATACTTGGGCAAAGTCTATCAAGCAAAATGCACTTTTTCCTCTGGAGCTTGGCTTTGCTTTGGAGGCAGAAGGGAAACTGGAAGCGGGCGGCAGGGCCACGTTCAGAGCCCCGCTCCATGGTGGCAACGCCATTTGCATGCAACCAACTTCATCAGTCAGAAACATGCCATGTGAAATAATGGTTAAATAAAGAAAAGCCAAGAGACTAAAAGGAAACTGTGCTCTAAACAACTGCAGAGAACGCAGAAAAAGAAATAAGACTTAAAAAATACTCCTCATTAGTCTTTCATTTCCTGAAATACTTTTTAGTGTAGTAAAAAGCAAGTTAGCTACCCACAGTGTAGCACTGGCTCATGTGCTTTAGCCAGGACGTCTCAAAAGATCCCGGTACTCAGAGCAAAGATGTTTACAGCCTAGTTTGTTTTTGCTTTGTATTTAAATGGTAACAAATCCTATGGTTTTTAATTTGCTTGGAAAATTCTTTAGGAGACTCCTGAACTGGGCAACACAAAAATCTGTTCACTTCTGAAAATCCTGGCCACTGTCTTCAAGACTGGATGCAGTTTCCTCTCTGTGCTTTGAGACTGAGAATTCAAAAATGCAGACCTACAATAGCCAAGCTGCCCCTTTTTATCTGGAGGCTTTGGGTATCCCCCAAGACTTTTATATAAATGTAGTGCACTCTGGTTTACATTAGAAAAGGAAACATTTATCTTATCACATTGATATCGGCTCAGTGCAATATTACATTCTGGAATAAGAAAATATTGCAACTTTTCTTGAAAAGGTCAAGAGGTACTGTTTATCTTCGGGGCATAATGAATTACATCGTATTGCCTCCCTAAGAACTCCAAAAGAACAGAACATGTTTTGACGCATAATGCACAGCTCGGTGCTCTGAGACAGTAGGTGGAATAATAAACAAAGCTGTAGTGCAATATTTCCAGCTTCAAATTTCTGTATAAATATGAACCTATGTGAGAAACCTGGTGAGCAGCTAGTGCTTTCACTATTAAAAAAAACAACTATGTGGGACAATTTTAAAAAGGGATGACCTACAAATCTCTTCAACCTCTTAAATGCATCCTAAATTAAAGTTTACTTATTTACATTATTACATGCTAAATTTTATAACTGCTCAGCAAGGTAATGTGACAGCTATAAGTTTCTGGCTTCCAGTTTTACAGTCTGAACACATCTTTTTATTTATGAAAAATCACATTCCCTGTTATGTCTGGCTGCTTAGTTGATGCTGCAAGGATCATACTCTCAATTCACTGTTATTGATCGCTAAATACTGCCCACTGTTCTGAAATGTTTTGAGTTAAGCCTTACAATGACTGATCAGAAGAGAGAAAAAAAATTGATTATGATAACTTAATCTGAAGTCCCAATAACAGAGAGACTCCTGTCTCCTCGTATCTCCTGCGCCAACCCCGGTAATTTCTAAGCGGAAATTTTAGTGGAAAATCCATTATGATACCTACCAGGCAAAATACGTTTTGTCCACAGGAAACAAAGATAACACAAGCAAGTTTTTAATAACCTTATCCTTCCACAGAAGATCATCTATAGCCCACAAATTGTCTATGAGGAAAACTTAATAAGAAGTAATATGTGACTTAGTCCTACATAGTCATTTTTGAAAACAAGTGAAAAATTGAACTAATGAATGAACAAGGGTCTGTAACAAGGGTCTGTGATAAAAATGAGAGAATTAAACTAGAGACTAGTGGCAAAGCAATGCACTTGAAAAATCTCTAGTGCTCTACAAACTTCTGCTGCAATCATATTTTGCCTGGTGTATTATGAAATTAGGAGCATGTAGATGCAGACCAGAGCAGTTCTCTGAAAGGTTGACATGGGTCTCACCATGCCCCATTTCTGCTCAGAGCTGGGGTGCTTAGCTACTATCTTCTAGCCAAGATCACTGCAAGGGTCTTTTCCTTATTCTGTACAGTTCAAATTCAAAAGAGTGATTACAGTGCTCAGTTTTTTTCTTTACCTCTTAATACAGGAAAGAGAAGTACTCACAGAGCTGGACTTTGTCTCAGATGGCAGGTGAGAGCTACCAGCACCAGCTTTTGTAATCTGCTCACTCAACACAACAACTCACATTTCAATTTATTCTCCCACGAGATCTTGAAACACACAGTGGTCAGAGGAGTATCAGTAGGCAGGGGGTGCTCTAACACATACTACAGATCTTTAGCAATGGGTCAAAAAAGAAAGTGAAGAATACCTGCAGTCACACCTAGGTTAGATATGCAGGAATGAGAGGAATACCTTTAACTTCCATTCAGTTCAGAAAAGAGGTGAGAAACAAAGAGGTTGATACAGAAAACTTCCTATTTGTGGGTACTGGGTCATACACAAAAATAACGTATTACTCCATCAAACCTATGCACAGAAATGCCACAAAAGTGCCAACAGAACAGCTTCAATGGTAAGAGGCAAGATCGCCATACAAAAGTAGGTAACTGAAAGAAAGTAGCTGAAGAGACTGAGCTTGAACCTACATTGTCTTGGAGAAAAAATCATAGCTAAATCAGTTTTCCGAAGAATATGCCAAACATGTAAGTTTGTGGATTAAGTTAGGGCTTCATTTTTTAGATAAGAACTCTTATCCCATCATACAGAAAAGGGAGGGGAAAAAAAGGAAAAGAATTCCTTGTGAAAAATAAATATTAACTGGAGTATCATAATATAGGTTTTATGGTTATGGGAGATGAAGACTTGATCAAATTGAATAAAGAGACAGGGAGTTGCGATCATAGCTTTGATCAGAAAACAGTCAGTTTGGAAAATTATTTGAGTCTGGCTTCCCTGATACAGAAGTTAAGTAACTGTCAGAAGAAAGCAGAGTGAAAATGAAGAAAAGATTATTCTGTATTCAAAAAATACTGAAAAACAATCTTCCTGAGTTCCTTGGTTTATTAGTAGATCTCTTCTTCTCTGTTTTTTCCCCAAGGGAACTGAAGAGGCTAATGCATATCTAATTATTTAAGGTCTCATCAAAGTTATCAAGAGACATTTTGTGGAAAAGGGAATAATAAACTTGTTGGTCAGATTTCAAGACAATGACCACGGCTGCCTGTCCAAACTGCTGTGAACAGAGAGACATAGAACACTCTTTCTGCTCTTGTTTTCTTTCCAAAGTACTTTTACTTTCTTAAGTAATGTCACAATGGAAGCAAAAGCCAAGAAGGAAAAATTACAGAGTGATAGGAAGATTAGATTTTTAATAACTCACTAGCAGATTACTGATAAATATTAATAACCTTGAATAGGGCTATGCCCAATTGTGCTAGTTGGCTCATAGGTATGTTATCTGAGTCTTGAAAATAATGTTACCTGCAGAGTTTTGGTTCAGAATAATACTCCCAATTTGATGGAGAGTGCCTAGTATGTATAAAAGATTTAAAATTCCTAAAAAGTTACCTTTGGCATTCAAATCACTAAAACAATAAGCTAAATTCCTAACAATAAAGTAGTAAAACTGAAATAATATAAACCATAATTCTCACAAATTTATCCAAGTTCTGTCATTTGTTCCTTACTATCTAGGAGACAATGCATGTAAGTGGATAGCTTTGCTTTCCACACCTTTTAAGAAAGAAAACTTACCTTTAAAACTAAAATAAGTTTTCTACTTTGATTTTCTACATTTTATCTGACACTTCTGTATCAGGTCCCACCAACCTTTTTTTGTTGGTTTTTTTTTTCTTTCAAAGTAGACCCATTTGGCATCCATGATTTTCTCATGGGATTTTGAGAACCAAAGTCCATAAATGAATTTTAAATACGGAGTCAAAAGTTGTTCCTTCACACTCTTTTTGAATGTACCGATACTGGATAACAGCACTGATAAATTATAATAATTCAGACCTGCTAAAAGGACTGCCTGTAACTTCAGTAAGTCAGGTCACCATTCTCTTAGGAGGAACTGAAGATATTCCTAGACTCACTGGGCATCTTAGATTTAACACTTGGCCTCTCAGAGCAATTTTAATCTTCTAAAACTGGTTTTTGGCTTTAAGGAACATTCCTGAAGGGCTTGGCTAGCTCCAGGCACTTAACCCTGGTTGTGCACTTGCAGGGCACCAAAGGCTGTGCCTGCCAGCTAGGAAGTCACTGAGGGCGCTGACAAAGCGACATGATAGCCCGCCACAGCACGGTGAGTCCCAGACTGAAATTGCATCATTGACGCACCCCATATGTTCTGAACAAACATGGAGAAATAAGGTACTGTCTGAGGATCTAAGGCATTGCTCGATGCCAGCTTAGGAAGCAGGAGAAGGGCTGAGCGGAAAAAAGTTACAAGCAAAGTGGATTTTATCATCACCATTCAACTATTTCCAACCTGGGGTAGTAGGAGAGGCAGCAATTAGTGGTCATCCTTGGAAAAGGCAAAGTAAGACAACCAAATAAGAAAAGCAGTTTCTGCCTCAAGGAATCTTTCACATCTCTTTCACATCACAGGGACTGGTGGAAGTTACAGTTAGCCCTTACAGCATTTGTCTGATCATTAGCCTACGTGTAGAAAATACTCGATATTTTGCACCATTCGTCTCTTATATTGCCAGAGAGAGCTCTTCTCCTTCAAATGGAAGTTTCTCTATTAGGCCTGAGGTGGGTATAAAAGGGCCTGTAAGGACAGGAAGGATGGGAAAAGCCCTTAGGACACTTACTGAAGTTAATAATCATAAAAAGGAAGCAACAAAAAAGATATTTGCTCATCACATTATACAGAAATAATTAGGGGATATCAGGCCTTACTAATAGGTTTTTATTATTAGGGAAATCATTAAAGAAGAGGAAAAACTCCAATCAGAAATTACAGAGCATAGTGCTAGACACTGGATAAATACAGTGCACAGACAGACTGTGATAGTTTGGAAACCATGTTCAAGGAGGTTAAGGGGCCACTGAATGAAAGTATAATTGAAGTTTTTCAGCATAAAGTTTCTCATGCATCTATTGTGACTCGAAGCAAAAACAAAAGGTTAAAGAATATTTTATGTATCTGTACACATAAATGGTACGAAGACAGATTTTTGGCTTCTCTTTAAAAGCAATGAAAACCAGCCCAAAAATAACAGGATAAGGCGTTAAGAGAAGGTTTTAGTAGCAAGATTCCACACAGTAGCAAAGCTAGACTGTGCAAGCCTCTTTGCTGTATGCAGATATGCCCTGATTTACATTCTGGGATATTTTAGCACCTGAGAGGATTAATATCAGGATACATAAATGTGCCTGTGCATCACAATCAGCTACCAAAATAGGGTTAGTGCAGGCTGATACACCGTATTGGCTCTTCAAAGATGCATACTGGCAAGTTCTGGTATAGGATATCAGTATACCACATTTTATCCCCCAGATAAATACTTCTGCATGTTATTATTAACATATATAACATCTTTTTTCTTCTCTTTCCATTTTTTCCCAAGCAGCACATGGGGACTGACTTCTAACCCACCAGTTTATAAACTGTTCCATGTGTATACCCAAACAAAAATTGCATGAAGTTAACTTAAGCATGTAAAGTTGTAACTGAGGATAACGTACCTTGCATATATTTTTTAATGATCCATAAATACGAGCTGTCAATATACACAAATGAAACTTACAGTTTCATTTAAGCAGGATTCTAAACGTGGTAATGAATTGAAGGAAAGAGGATAACTAAACATCTTATCTGCGGTCATCCAGCGGCCACAGCATCAAACAACAGTCACCTAATTAGAATCGTTCTGAAGCAGCAAAAAAGCGTATTGGTCACTCAGGTCTTTTTGCAACACGAGATGAGTTTTTGTTGATGTTTTGTTCTTTACTATGGCACCTCATTCTGCTCCCAAGTGAACATCCCTGAAGCTCCATGGCTTCCTCCTCAACCCTCCCATCACGGTTCCTCCTCTCTCCTTTAACTCTGTATTTGCCCGTGTACATGTGGAAACCTGCAGCTTTGTATCCCTCCCGTGCTCCTTGTCTTTAGTTTCTTTTTTCAGATTCTTCTAATCAACAAAACGCATACAGTTCATTTTTCTTCTATTACGGAGAACATCACCTGAAGCAGGAAAAGGTCCTCAGAAAATAGCCCTTACGACATGCAAGTGGAGACAGCTGCCATCTTTAAGAACAGCCTGTGATCCGAGCCTTAACAGATGAGTTCCTGCTCCCAACATAGCCTGCATACTGGGAAGAAAATGTGACCTAAATTGTGACTTAAATTCCACCGAGAAAAATGAAACCTCAGCCATTTTGCAAGACAGCCTTTAGATGTGGAAATTTCCTCGACAGAGTATGTTGAGTTAGCCACGGCTAGGAAAACAAAACCCCATGGTTGGTGAGGAAAAATGAGTCACAGCCAAAAGACATGGGTTTTTTGAATGCTTTCAGCTGTAGTATGAACCCTGTGTTTCAGTAAGTTTCAACAATAAATGAGCTGGCAGAAAACGGGCTGCTTCTACTGCAAAATCACACAGGACTAAAAATGTTTGACAGGATTATCAAAAGAATTCAGTTGAAATTAATTTTAAACTACAAAATCATTAGCCAATTTACATTTTAAATTCTCAAACAATTAATTCTATGTTCATGCAGTTAATGTGGGGGAGAATATGATATATTTAAATCCTAGCTATAACGTGCAAAAAACTTCAACACATTTTAAATGAAGAACTATATGTACCATTCCCATAATAACCAGGCTGTCCTTATTTTTTCAGCTTACTTTCTTTCCACTCAGTTAACTCTCTGATTTCCATATCCCTATATTTCACCACCACTCAGCCCCTTGCCTTCTCTATCCCCATCAGCTGTAGGATCAACTGGCTTTCTTCTGAGGCTTTGCTACGGCAAGATCCCAGAAACCCAGACAGGCCACCGAGGTGCTCCCTGATGCCAGGGCTGACTAATGCAGCAGGTGCAAGTCCCAGGCTCAGGATTCAGGGAAGGACCATCTTTTGATGGTCCCCAGGATTCGGAGTGATGCTCTGGCTGCTCGTGCATTCACCTTCACTATCACTGCCACCAACACTAAATTAAACTATCACAGGCATGCCAGTTCATGCTCTTTGTATTGTTGAGTTATACTCTAAAAACTTGTACTGCCATCATTACAGAGAGTTTTATTTGGACATTTACATCTACATGCAAAGGATGAATAATATGAAATGGGTATGGCTGATTTTTTAATTTATTCTTCATGGGGTAAAATATTCAGAGTACTGATGCATCAGGCTAGAGAATGCTCAGTGTACTGGAGTCTAAGAGTTCCACCATCCGCTCTCATCTTAGGCTTGTAGCTCTGGACCATTCAGAAAAAAAATATGCAAAGAGTGGTCATTGTACTTCCTTCAAATGAACAGTACGATTTCAATTGAAAGAAAAAAACTGTACCAAGAACTAGGGAAAATTGGGTATAGAAAACTTAAAAAACCAGAATGACCTCATCCTTACGTTTTACAATTACTCCTTTAGTACTGAAGTTCTGTGCAAATGTCTTCTTATTTTATTTGATGCA
>NC_087513.1:29368354-29398354 GCF_963921805.1 Phalacrocorax carbo
AAATGATTCTTTTTCAATTTCATGCTGAAGTAGCTCAAGTTAGTGAATGTAATTTCTCCTAACAAGAAAAATTTATCACTGTACAGCTCACTCAGTTGCTTCTTGTAGTGAGTCGACGTATGCATTTATGGAAGTGAAAGGATAAAAGGATTGATAAATGTGGCAAAGGAATGGTCCCTTTAGCTAATTCAAGGCAAGGCAAGCACAATTAAATGACTCTTACCAAACAATGAAATGTAAAGATTGTTGCATCATCTACATAATAATCCTCATCTCTGACTGAATGTGGTTTATTTTTCACTACAACTGATTTCTTCACTTTGTTCTGAAATAAGTCTTTCCTTTGGAAGAAGAAACAAAGTTGCCTTATTTTTACATGCTCTTATTTTAGTTAGTAGATGAAATTGAAGTTTTTGTTCACTCTGAAATCTAACTATGATGAAATCAAAGCATAAGCATACACATAAGGCATTTTAAAGTTACTGTTTACATTTTATGTTCTGCAGAAGCTTCCTCATATATTTGGGAGATGTAAGTCCAGTTCCATAGGCCTTTTATGCCACATGCTAAAAATGAGAACAGTCTGCCTTACTGTGGTGAAAAGGTTTTGGGTTTTTTTTTTTTTTTGTCTTGCATAGAAATCACTGAATTCTAAAATCCTAAATTCTAATTTCAATTCTGGCATGTTTTGATCAGGCCCTATCATTTCTGATATAAGTTATTCACATAACACATCCAAATGGCACGTATATTTTGCAACTAAGACCCCAAACAATTCTGTCATTATTTATATTGTCAGAATGCTTCAGTCACAGGCTAGAAATCTATTGTCCTGGTACTGTGCAAATACTGAACAAACTGGCAATCTCTGCCCCTTGGAGGTTACCAGGCAAGGACAAGACAAGTGAAATACATGAATACATGCAGAACAGACAGAGGGGAAATTACAATGAGACAATGAAGTAACATTGTCAGCATGACAGTCAGTGATCTTTGTATACCATCCCAACCATTGTCTATATCTAAATATGGCTCTGAAGGAGAAGAATAAAGTAATTATTGATGTACTCAATCAACCCATTGGAACCAGTAATAAAAGGTTACTGTGAAAAATTAGAAAAATGGGAAACTTTTACTGAGCTATTTGAAGAAAAGAGCTCAGAAACGCTGATGGATAATTAAGTGCATAAAACAAGGTAAGATTAACTACAGTTTCAAGTGGTGTAACAAACAGGAAATACATTGTTATGGTACAAATAAAATGAAATAAGATTAATTACTTGCATTTGTTAAATTTCTCTACAAGAAATTAGAAACTTCATCTGCTAAATCCCTCTCTTCCATTTAAATTCAACAATATACTCTGTATTAGTTATCTGACATTTTATATAATATCTCTAATTACAACAGCTTTGCATTTTTACCTGTGTCATTCAAACAAATTAGACAAGTCTTTTTGCTATAGAGTTTACCAGGTATTACATCAGTTTAGTTCAATATGTGAATGCTACTCTGTATCAATTCACTGGATTAATCCAATCTAATCTAAACTCGTTAATCTAACTGAAAAATATTTCATTAGAAGGAAATTTCCCTTCTCCTACTTTGTTTTGGTAGGAAAATTCATCATGTGGGTCACTCCTCTGAAGGAACTCAGAAAGCTCATAAGTACGAATGTATAGCCTGAGAGTAAGGGAGCCCATTACTAAAAGGTCTATTACTCTTCCCCTTGGACAAGAAGTGGGGCTCAGACGCGCTCTCCCCTCTTTCTTGGCCAGTACAGCAAAAGCTCTCCCACTTTACTGTCCTTAACACCAAGTTTGCTCTCCTGTTCCAATATCCTTTAATTTATGAATGCAGACACGCTTTTGGAGGTTATTGGTACTTCTTGCCATTATAAAACCACTATTTCTGTTGTCCCTAAAACAGAGGCTACTTCTGTGACAGAAATACGAATGCCTGAATACTGCAGATCAGTTCACTAGCTATGTACTACTATACTAGCCTGCAGAACCTGACTTCAATGGCCAATCTTCAGTGTCTTGCATTTTTGCATTTATACAGATGGTTAGTAGCACAACTGCCCTTCAGCCTCTTAGCAGTTGTCAAAATTAACAAAGGATGGAGTTATTAATTAATTATAGTAATGTGTAGATGCCAAATTAGGGCCCCATTAGATTTGACACTGCACATGTACGGCATAAAAAGATCAGGCAAACCACAGTAGGAAAGAGCAAAAGGCAAGGACAAACAAAGTGTTCCTGGGTACTACAAATGCAAGATTTTCAGTCTACTCACAGACTAGCCACTGCGAGCTCACTGTAGACACCGCATGGATGTGAACTTCAGGGACGGCAACAGACATAGTGGATTTACAAGCAGGGAGCTCCTCTCAAGCATAATGGGGAGAGTGGAAGAAAAAGCATGAAAATGGCTGAAAAAACTCTGGAGTAACCAGCAGCGAAGGCTGGCATCAATGGCAGAGTGGAAATTAAAGTCGTGGTTTTGCTCACCAGGAGATGAGACTGCAGGAGAAAGGGAGAAGGGAAGATTTGGAAGTACTGAGAACCCGTAAGAAGTCCAAAGTCCTTCCTTGACCCCCAGTTCTTTGGGTCTGATTATGGACAAGGAGTGAGTGCATGAGAATGAGAAGGCTAAGTCACACAAGAAGTGACAGAAAGAGAAGAAATGCAAGCAGAGATGAGAGATGAAAGGTTCCTGGAGTTTTTATGATCTTTTGGAAGCCAGGAAAACACTGTAGACAACAGAACAGAAAAGGGATGACTATGTATTGGAGAGCTGTGCAGTCTGAGACTAGTGATTCGAAGGGGACAGAAGGAATAATGCAGGCATGAGAGAAAAGGAGAAGTCAAATTTGGGACCATACTGCTGATTTTCAGTGATCTTCACCAGTTTCAACAAAGGTTCCAGTCCTCCTACCAGAAATACTCCGATGAAATACTCAGCAGGGATAGAGGATTCTCCTTAGAGGCCAGAAAAAAAAAGTGAACTCTCAGATACTTGACTTTAAAGAGATTTATTTTCCATAGTATTCTTATATAGATCTGACATAAACTCTTTACTCTTTAGAAATGGTAGCAACTACCAACATGGTAGAAACTTTTAGGGTGTGACTACCACTCTTTTTACCACATGAATGTTTGAAATCACATTGATGCTTTGCTCAGTAGTGAAGATTTGAAACATTGTTTTCCTCATTTAGAAGCTACAAAATACAGTACGCCAAGAATTTATGGTTAAAGTATTTACTTTTTTACCATTTGGAATCACAGCAGTTGGTGTTCACTACCTTCTAAACACAGTCTAACATCAGTCAAATGGAGAGATACATGGCACTGGATGTCTCAGAGCAGAAAACTACAGAATATTCAATAACTAAAATCTCACAGCTTTTATCAGACCTTCTAAACCACGTCTCACTTTTCATTTAACAAAGATAAAAGCTGACCTAGAGGTGACCTAATTATTGGGTAGAATGGATCTTGGAGAGCCCAGGATTCAAATCCCTCTTAGCTGTTCATGCTCAGATGTAAACTCAGTGATTATTTGCGTAAAATGTGGATTACAGCCTGAAAGTATAAAGTTATGTAGAGGTAGGCAGGAACCAGTATTTCTTTGAAAGTAGTTCTGTTTATGTTATAGCTTCTCAGTTTGCATTTCATAAAAGGACCTTTCATCTTTTCACCCTCTGCTAGGTGAACCCTCTCGCCAGCCTAGGCAGCTTATCGCTGCTGTCAGGAAAGGTGTTAGCAAACAGTGTGCATACCCTACGTACACGCAGTTACAAACAAACGAGCAAATCTTATACTGTTCATTGCCAAGTGGGAACCATATCTACAATTGCAGTCTAAATAAGATCAGGGTAGTATTCACATTAAAGAAAAAAAAAAAAAAGACCCTTCTTTCTAAAGCAGAAAATGTCTTCTGTGCTGATTTTAAGGTGTGTATGAAACTGTACAAACAGCAACTGTGTTTTGTTCCATAATTTTTGTTCTGAGTTTTTCCACAGCAAAATAAATTTAAAGAAAATCACAAAGTTGAAGCAAACAGCCACACAGAACAGAGACTTCTAAAATACTTGGTCCAGATGTCTGTGTCTCAAACTTACCAGTGGCTATAGCGATACAGTACTATTGAAGGCCCAAAATGTTGTAAGCGGAACTTCAAAAATACTAGGCAAAGAGTACCAGCAACTGCTGTGAAACTGGCATGATAAAAACATTAACAATTTCAGCCTGCAGGGCAAAATTTGTGCAAAGAAGGAAGAGTAGTGTGGACCTGCTAGGATAAGTTTTGAAAGAGATTGGGGATATGGGGATGGGTCCTCCAAATAACATCCAGTTGGAAGAACACACAATCCTCCTTGGAAGTGAACTGACCAGGCTAGAAACAAGGGAAGAGACCCAGGCCAAAGTTATGGAAGGAAGATGTCTGAAGGAAAACTCATAAGGTTTAAGGTTTAAATTTCATGTTTCACAAGGTATAGCTTGCCAAAGGAAACAGAAGTATAAAACTAGATCATAAAACTGCCCTCCAAAGGCAGAAGGGTTAGGATGAGAGGGTTTGGCCACCGCAATGAATGTACGGGGAAAAGAACTATTGTGAAAAATGGTCAGAGAAATGCAGAGCTTTCTAAGACACTTCTTTGGAAGAAGCTACAATACACATACAAAGATATGCAAAATGAACAGGACAGCACAAAGACTGAAAGAGCAGAGCTATCAGAACTGTCACTGATTATTATCTGGGAAGATGAGTGTCACCAGTGCTACAAAGAAGGAAGAAATATGAAGATTTAAGTGGATGCATGAGAGAAGGTGGACCTAAATGGTTATAAAACAAATGAGATGATTATGAAAAAATTACTGAGGAGAGAGGGGGAATTGCAAGTAAGCCTGAAAATGCATGGTTAGAGCACCAACGCAACTCTGTGTGTTGAATACCAGCAACAGCCCATCTCATCACGCCAAACCCGCAGCAAAAGTACAATATGTAGCAACCTGTCTAATGGTTGCATTTCATTTAGTTTTAACAGCAGATGACATCTAAGGCATAGCTTCCACATTGCTTTCTGTTCACATCGATAACCAACACCTCTGATAACCTGTACCCCATTAAAAGCAGCAGCACGAAAATGTTCTGATAACCATCACTAGGAGGGGAAGCAGAAGCAGAAGGGCTGTTGGAAGAAAGCAGGCCCCACAGGCATGTAACCCAGACTGCTGCTGGGCTAGAAATGCTTTTGCTTCTCTCTGTTTCATGAATAAAATACAGGTTATGTGAGTGAGTATACATCACTGCTTCACATACTGATGGAGAATGAAGTGGTTTTGTTTTCAGAAAACATTATAAACTTAACATGGTAGGGCATGCACATTACTGTTATTTTGATATTGGTATTTTCAATTAAATATAAAAATCAGGGGTCGATGAATTATAACATTCACTAAGAATTTCTGGTTGTCTAATGAATCACAGTTAACACTGGTTCAGTTATTTAACACTATCTGATGTCCCAAAACTGCTCGTCTAGTCCACTAATACATTAGCCATTAGCAAAGATTTCCCAGACAGTTTAAGAAAACAAATTCCAGCCTACAGAGCATATGCTGAATTGGTTTCTCAGATAATTTATTAGACATTTGTGTTTTGTGACTGGTCATTTACATTGTATAATATCGCCTTCACTCCCTGGTTAAAAGATTGAGGGACTAAAACTTCTTAGCTTAAATAAGAAACAACGAAGGAGTAACAACAAGTACTGCTATGCAGGCATAAGAAATTCTGTTGAAACAGAAACAGTTATCTGCTCTGAAATAAAAACACAGCATCACAATAATTATTTATTAATTAGAAATAGGAAAAGCATCAAATAATGTTCAGGATTCAAACAAACATTTTTGTTCTGAACTCCAGTAAGAAGACTTTCAGCTACAGAAACCAGCATTAATGCATATACACTATTATTTAATCAAGTTTTGTATACTTTTTAGTATTGATTTTAAAGAGTACCTACCTCACATAATTTACAGGCTGAACGCCTGGTGAGCAAGGTATGCAATTTGCTCCCTGATTCTCTGAACCCAGTTTCTAAAACCTGCCAGTCATCATTTAACCAACTAAAGTGGGCAGCTGCATTAGAGAAGTGATTTTTCACACAGAACCTAATGGCAGCTGAACAAATATGAATAATATCTGAAATACCATTTTAGCAGTTAGTAGGGCTTGAAAATTTCTCTGAAATATATTTGCTCCTGCCCGGCTTGTGATGTTATATCCTGTAGACCCTGAGCAGAAGCAGTATGCTATTGCTTTGCCTTGAAGTGACTTGTAAGGAAGATAGTAACCCTTTCTTTGGTGGCTGGCAGAGGGCTATTCCTGGAAAAGAGGATTTTCCTGGTAAACTTGTGCAGCTGGGCTTGTCAATGCATAGTTGAGATAGGGATGAGAGAGGGACAAAGCCACACAAGCTCTCAGTACGTTCCTTTCCCCTTAGTAGTACATGCAAGGAGGACAGTGCTCTAATGAAGCAATTTCCTCCCTTGAGCTGCAAGCCATGCGCCTTGCTACACTGACTAGCCTTATGTAACGCTATCTGAAAAATCACCTGAAATTCCTGTAACCCCAGTAACAAGAAAACCTTGAAAAAGGTACAGAAGCGACCAGAATTTTCCTTGAAGAACAAGGTGTTTCAGAAATAATAAATAGTTTGAATTCTTCAAAGTTAGGAGAAAAAAAAAACCAGGAACATGGGTGAGGGTTAACACTATGCATGTAATGAAGTATTAACTATAGTTGTGTGGTTTGGGTTTTTTGAAGGTAGACTACCTTTTTTTAACAAATCATCTGCACCTTCCACTAGCAATCAGCCATCCTATTTTTATACATATTAAACGAAATACATCTTAACACAGTATGTGCATTTCAAATGATGACATGCCTGAACTTAACGTAGAGCTAATAAAAAACACTAGGTCTGTTAAAAGTAAAAACAAAACTCATTATCTTTCTTCAGCCTCAGACAGAAATTAATGAAGTCATCAGGGTGCTGGAGTGGTCGGCAAATGCAAATGCTACCTTAAGGATTGCTTGTACTGCAAACTTCAAATAGAAAGGGGTGGAAATAGGAGCTACTCAATCACTGGCTAACTGGGACTGTAGGTGTGAGATTTAGAAACACTATTAATAGCCAACTGTTAGACAACTGGGAGTTTTTTATATTGTTTCCATTTTCAGGAAAAAAAAAATCCCTCCAAGTTTCAATGCTGTGCAGTTCTGCAGTAAGGCATACATAAACCATGAGTGATCATGGGTGTTTTGTTAGTTTAGAAAAAAGCTACAGTTCTTATCAGATACATAGTGTGTTTCCTTAAATTTGCAAAGAAGATGATTGTCATTCGTTCAGAATATTAAAAGAATATACTACCACTTTTGAAATAAAATAATATACGTATCCTCATATAACCAGCAGGGACGAGTGGCAGGAACAACCACCAGGGAGAACAGGCCACAATTTCTAACTCGTTTGACACTGGAGGACTCTTCATTGTTCTCTCACTGTTAAACTAGTACCATTTTAAGATATTTATGATCACAAAACAAAGTCAGCGATCAATTACAAATTACGTTTTTGAACACGGGAAACATATCCATCTACCTGCTGAATAGACGAACAGGAAGACATTTCCTAGAGGACAACAAAGTTGGGTTTCATTGTATCAGTTCAAAAAAAGATAAAATATTCCAGCAATTTTGTAGGCCAGGATGGAGGAAAGGAATACTTCTCTCTTAAAAAGTTTTTTTTTTCCTTTTGTAAGAGTCCCTTCCCTGCTGTTTGAAAGATGGAGGAGTGCATAACCAGGATAGAAGCATAAACTGTGTTCCCCATGCTACAGAGAAGAAGGTATACAGTTTTTTCTGTACAGTTTGTAAAGTGTTACAGTCTCTAATAGCAGATGATACCACTGGACAAAAAGGGAAACTGCTTTTTCTGGTTTTTAGTGCCAGGTTAGGCAAGAGGAGGTGTGTTTTTATTATCATCTGCATCGCAGACAAGACTCCCTTAGGCAGGAAAAAAGACTGAACTGTCAGAACTTGGCCAGTATTTTGTGAAGGCAAGTGAACAGGGTTCCTTAATGCAGCAGAACTGAAAAAAAAAAAAAAGTGAATGCAAAAGCAAACCTGCGAGATGAGGTACAGAGGTAGGGCTCCTTAACATCTCTGATGGCACTGCAACCATGGCCACCTCTGTACTCCCTCAATGGCTATATGAAAGGAAGAGAACAGGGCAAGGAGTTGATTGAACCCGACAGGAAGGAAACACAATCTGAGTCATCCATATTACTGCCATAAAGTTGTCCTCTAATTAAACTAATAAATGTAGATATGTAGTTTTCTTCTGCATGCTCAGAGCAAGCTAATGGTGAAGTGAGGAACCTTCCTAAGAAGAACAAGCTGAAACAATCATAAAAAGCTCTAATAACAAAATGCCTTTAGCATAGCAGTTGTTATAAAAACATATCCAGACAGAGGCAGTCCTGTACAGTAATCTTGACTAACAATGAATAAGATTTCAGAGATTTACATCCTTGTTTTGACTTAACCCAGAAAAACCGTCTCTGGTGTAAATAACACTACTGTTACGTAGATGACACTACAGCCACTGAACAGTATTCAGTTATATTGGAGGATATTTGCAGTTGCTTTTTTTGTATTTTTACTGAAACTTCTTCAAAGATGCAACATTCTAGGCTCTTTAGGAAACAAACTATCTTTTCGTTGTACTGCTACAATACCTTGCACAATGGGAACCGAGAACTTGAATAAGTTTTTAGGGCCCAGTAATACAAATAATTAAAATAGCACATCACATCCAAGCAATTTTTCTGAAGTACTGCTGGTATCTACATCTGAGAAGGACTGCAACAACCTACTCAGTTACATATGAACCTTCAAAGTCCTCATATCACAGAACATCTCTTCATGCTTTTATTTATTTTTTAAAATGCATATGATCCTGAACATGTAAATCTCTCCATCTTTATTTAAGAAAGATACTGATCTCTCATGTCTCTTCCCAAGAAAGAAGTTGGAATCAGGTACTATGCATCCTACGATGTATAAAATTGGAAGCACATTAATTCTGAGTAGCTAATTTAAAGCAACAAATTATCTAGTTTTTAAACATATTAAATTTTTTAAAAAAATATGGTTCTCTTTGAGGTGGTATCTAAATTCTTAGATATTCTAACTGGCATCACAAAGAGCAGAATTACCATTGTTTTCATCTATGCCTGCTAAAATATATTCTGACCTCATCTATTAACAATCCAGTTGCAAAATTGTGGTTAGAAGTATTAGAGGGATGCATATCTAAAGACAGTGGTTGAAAAAAAGCAGGCAAAGCCTAGCCTTCTGTCCCAGGGAGAACCAGGTACCTAAAAAACTGTTTTCCATGTCTTGTTGTTTGGGGTTTTTTGCATTTCGTTTTGTTGTTGTTGTTTTTTGTTTGGTTGGTTTTTTAACCTTTCCTACCTTACTAATATTTAAACCAGGAAAGTTAGTTTCCAAAGTGTGAACTGCATGACACCTCTGAAGGAGAAGGAGAAGGGGAAGGAAAAGGCAAGGGGGAAGGGGAAGGGAGGGAAGAGGAAAGGAAAGGGAAGGGGAAAGGAAAGGGAAGGGGAAGGGAAATATTGAGGTAGTACTCAGGATGGCTATAACATGACGTTTTCTGTCCAAAAAGCTGCAGTTGTAACCCTCTCATGCTATGATGGTGACCACAATGGTCTCTGTATTTCAGTTCAAAATTCACTCTTAACTTGTGCTTTGTGATCTTTATTCATCTTTAAATCCCCTAATATCAGCAGAAGAGCTAAGTCTACTGTAAAACATAATTAAAGTACCGCTTTGAAAGAACTGTAAGTGAAAAGTCCAAAAGTTTTCTTAAATAAAATTGTTTAGTATTAGAGGAAATGCTGTTATACTGTACCATTCTTAATAGGATCTCACATTAACATTTCTATTCTTTGTATTGTTCAAAAAGGTATTTGATTAAATTAGGTTAAAAATTTTACTTTCACATGCACTTTTATTCTCATATTTGACTTGATTTAATAAGAAAAATGTTAAAAATCGATCACCCATTTTTCATAAAATAAAAACTATCTGTTTAAAATCAGTAATTTATAACGTAGCTTCTGTAATGCTTCTAGATATACCTGTTACAATACTACTGAGAAGATGTGTATCATTTTCACAATCATCACTATTTTTTATTTACAACATAAAAAGTTTTCCAGTGATTTTTTGTATATTAATGGGACTTTCTGTTATCCAAAATATATTCTAGTAGGCACAAAAGACTATTTTCTGTGATAGGTACTGGTTAATGATGACAGCCTTAATACTTTGCCAAGTGAAATTTGCAATTTGATTTCTTAAGCAAAAATAATACCCAAAGATGAAGACACTCGGAGTTGTTTTTACATTAAATCAGTTTTATTTCCAAAAAGTACAAATGGAGCTATGTTTTATTGTTATGACTCGGAATGAAATATATTTTTAGGTCCCCTTATCCTTGCCATGATTGCTACCCCATCATACAGCAATTCTTTTGAAGATATATCAAGAAAAGTATGGGCAATTCCTAGCTAGCTATTTAAACTGCAGGCTTTACATCCAAGACATTACTGCTGATCGATTTACTTTTTGATTAGAATTCAAAAAACGTGTGGGAACAATATTTTAAAACCTTCACTTTTGAAATCCCATTGAACTAATGAGGCGGATCAAGGGACCACTACTATATTGCTAATGCTTTCCGTTCCTTGATCCTCTTCAATAGGGTTTCAAGAGCATATTTTTAAAAAAGAGTTCTGTATTTTTTGTTCACTCATAATCAAATAAGAAATCAATGAACAGTCATGCCCTGGACTGTTCTAATTTGGATAGCTGGTTTGAAATGATGCTCTTTACTTATGAAGCAAAAATCCCCCCAAAATAAAGGATGCTGTTGATTGAAGAGGAGATGAACATCTACCCTAGTTATTTTGTGGTGACCTAAGCATCCTGACCTACATTTGCCCGATTTTTTACTTCAGTGGGTGTTTTGGGTTCGAAGATGATGGAAGAGAAGGCTCTGAATTTCCACTTCTGTCATGCCACTGATACCGACTTTTGCACTGGGCTATCAAACACCATCACTACTTATTATTGCCTGACCCTGCAAAGTGCTGAGGCTCCTTTGGAGCAGAACGGTGAAGAAGAATATTTTGGAATCATGATCAATGGCATCACAATAAAATAGTTAAACATGAATGACTAGTTACATCAAACCAGGCTCTCATGTACCTTTTAAAAATAGTTCAGCTTCAGTTACTAAAAACATTAGACATCTTGGCAAATTTTTTAACTTTTTATGTAAAAAATCAATTTCCAACTGTAATTCAAGGGGGAGAGTGCATATAGAATTGCTTGCAAGTAACAGGCAAAAATAAAGACGAACCTGTAAGTCAAACATAGTCTTGCTGGCATAGATACAAGAAAGATTACCCATTTTAAAAATACAAACTTGTTTGAATATTGCTGTACCTCTTATTATGAGAAATAATTATATTTTTCCTCTTGTGCCTTAGCTTATGTTTGTGGTTAGATTAAGACATGTTTGTGTCTGATCATAACTTCAGTACTTTTAAGCAAGTTTTCCAATAAGAGAGCTACACAAAAACTTAAAATGGGTTATGAGTAAAGAAGCACAAGCTAAAACTTCAGGATTCACTTTGCCCTGTAGCTAGAAGGGACAAGAATGGATCTCACAAGGATCCTGAACCCAAAGGACCATTTCCCTGTTAGGCGTCAGCTGATCAGCAAGGAAGCATTCGGTTAAGCCGCATTACTGACTGGGCTAACCTCATGTCCCTCGACAGGCAGATGATGGTTACCTATGAAGTTTTATGGATCCTCTCTAAAAATCCTAACTGAGGTATCAAACAGAGCATTTGTACCATACTGTTCATTAATACCACATAGGAAACAATTTAAGTGGTGGCCACTCGTTTACAATACTACTGCCAAAATCTCACCAAAAGTCAATGGATCCATAATGGTGAAAGGGAGAAGGGAAAGATACTAAAGCTATTTAAGGCAAAGAAGCTAAAAATATGTTATTTTCTCAATCTTTTCATTGAGTCAGTGTACCATTTCCAATGGTTTTAATGAGGGCCCCATCACAGTGTTTAACCCAAGCCATTTTCCCAAACCAAGCTGAATAAATCTGCTACCACAGCACTGAAGACTTCTGGTTGTCTGCTCTGTTCTTGAAGTATGTTGCAGGCACCCTCTTTTGCCCAAACATTTCCCTGAATCAAGTATGATTTAACAAGCTGTGAGTAAGCTGTTAGCACAATTATTCTGGAACGTGGATTCCAAGAGGGAAAAGCATGACAATCCCCATGATGATCACTGGTGGTTACAGTAAGAAACATACACTTGGCAGTCTGCCACAAATTGGTAATTGTTTATGTGAACATCTTTGATTTATAGAAAACAAGAGAGCTATCTTAGTCTAGTTTAATATTGGTTGTTACTGAGGCTCATCTGCTAATAGTGAGAACACGGGGTAAAATTTGGGCTTCACTGAAGCCTAGGGCAAAAATCTAACTGAAGGTAATGAAGTGAGGATTTTGTCTACAATCTTGTTGTTGTTGCTTGGGATTTTTTTTATTTGGTGTTCAGGTTTTTTTTTTTCCTGGGATGAGTTACTTGGATTGGTTATAAGAGCTTCTTAATTAATTTTCTAATACTTTGTTTACCTCTTATCTCTCTCCCCATTCACTTACCTGCTCTGTTTGCAAGTTTTGTTAGCTGTAAAAATCCAAACTCTGCATGCATGAATGCATGCATCTGGAGCTGAATAAACTCATGCGGAGTTTGATAAATTTCTGAGATTTTTGTTTTAAACGGAGATGACTGAACTCCACAGGCAAGGAACTCACACTCCTTTAGTTCTATATTCATACAGCAAAGTATAGAGAATCGTATATTCCTTAAACAGCATTTATGAAATTTGTCAAGCTATTAGTTCATACAATATTGAGATCTTATATTTTAGTATCTTCTCGAAATATAAAACAGCTGAAACATTTCTGTTGAGATATTATGCAAAATTAAATATATAATTTCATGTAATATATTCAGAACATTTCAATATTTAATAACTCTTCAGTTAGAAGGTTCTCCTTGTATCAGTAATGACAATGTAATAACCAGATCAAAGATCACACACACATAAACTGACATGCCATAATCATATACACAACATATATTTCTCATAATTTTGTCTATTTTGAAGTACATACTAAAATTGGTTAGATTTATAAGAGTCCTCCTCCACAGAAAACCTCCAAAGGTTTTCTAGAGTTACACCTATAGCATTTAGTGTAACACAGCATACTAAAAATGATATCTACAGCAGCCTCTGTCCCTTCTTCCTGTGAACTTGGTTGGAACCCAAGTGAAACAACTGTAAACTGAGATTAAATTATACTCTGTGTATCTCACAATCATAAAGTCTTATGATTTCTTTAGCTACATTATACAGCCAGAATAAGGGAGAAATAAAATAGTCTTAATATGAAACTCCTTGCTTCTGCGTGTACATCAGACTTACAATATAATGGGACGGTAGCTTTCTTAGTATTAAAACACTGTATTTGTCTTACTTAAGCTGCTGAGTAGAATCTTCTTACAATCATCTGGTTCGTGATCTTTAATTATTAAGTGCCACCTTGTACATTTTCTTCTCTATTAGCAATACCACGTGATTTATCTGGCCAATGACAACTGAAGCAAAAAATACTGAAATTCCCAAAGAATTACTCTCACTTAGGTTAAAAAATTTAAAACTGACATACACAGCCATTGAACACTCAAACAGGTGGCAGGAACAAAATAATTGAAGAAATTAATTGCTTTGTGGCTCTCAGAGAGATAAATTAAAATCGCTATTTTAAGCAGATAAATTATTCATCTTTTCAACTTTCTAAACAAAGAACTATAGCGTATTTCTTTAACTACAGAATAAAGCACTGAAGAAGTAAAATATGTTTAGCTAAAGAAAAAAATACCACAAGTTATGCAATTCAGAGTGGTAGTCAAGTGCTACAAGGCTTTTATTGTACTAGTATATTTAGGGTACTAATGAACATGCTCGAAGACTGCCTTTGTCTCAGGACATTTGCAACAGATTCATAACAGTAGGGCTTTGTACTTAGGATTTTTATTCTGCTTATTTGGATTTACTTTGAAAATACTGCAATGGGGTCTGCCTCATCGGAATTCGCTATTACTACCTTCTTACAATCTGCCAAGACTTAGAGAATGTTTAGTAAACACATAGCTTAATGTTCCTAGTCACTGCTTGGGAACTGCTATGAACCAATGGACTGAATCAAGCCAGCCCTGTACTCTTGTACAAGTCACAAAAACATTAAGACTCAGCACAGACACTTCTGAAAATTAGAAATATTTGGAGGGAAAACTCGAAGTCGAGCTTAACTCGTCTTCTTTATTTCTCTGGAAGACTACAATTGAGAAACACAACAGGATTGTAATTATGGGATTTTAACAAGCCTGCTTTTCAAAGTTATTAAAGGATATTAATTCAGAAATTTATAGTGATGCTTGGGTCAACATTCAGCAAAAATACCACCCATTGCATCTACTATAATCTGGGATATATACATATGTAGGTTTTTGTACAAATACACATTTGATGAAGTTTCCTGGCATGACCAGTTTCTCTAAAGAGCTTATTTAATTTAAGTTTACTATGACACACTCATGGACTATAACACACCTAGCACGGATGTTTTCAAGATTTAAGCCATAGGTGTATTAAGCAAATTCAGATAAGCATAGTAAGCACACGCCAGGAATCACACCTGGACCATGTCCATATATCTCAGGATGACATGCTGATTAAGTTTTGCTATCAACCAGAGGCAGACTGACCTACAAACTAAGTTGACTTCTGAAATCTAATCCCAGCTCCACCCTAAACTGCTTTTGTGAATCAAGTCTTACACAAAAGGGTTATGTGATTGAATTGAATAAATTATCATGCATGATATAATAACTACTTCATAAATAAACACAAAACAAAGTGGTTTCCAGTCCTGCCTATCAACGAGCCCCAGGACATCATGGTAGCAATACATAAGCAGCCATGGGAGTTTCTGGATCACTTTTGAATTACCTTACCCCAAAAAAAGTTCTTCTTTTATGTCGGAATTACAGCAAGTTATATAAAGGGGCGCCTGAAACTGATTGCCAAGTATGGATCATGTTTCCATGCCAAAGGAAAAAAAAAAGAAACAAACCCCAAAAAAACCAGTGCTACTCTCAAGACAGGGTTCATTCCTCCTTAGTGAAATTTTGACAAAACATAGTCTTTTGATAAGAGCCCAGGCTATAGTTTCCTGGCATCCTGCACTGCAGTGATGCCTAAGTGATGAGAAGCACTTTGCCTGTTTTCGCTGGATATAACAGCTCAGCAATGAATCATAATTGTCTTGCTTTAACTAAAAACCAATACCACCAAGCCCTTTCATCTTTCTGCAAATCCAACTAGGACACCGTTTTCAAACTGAGGTGCCTAAACCTAAGACACCCAAATAAGAGACTGTTAGGAAGTGCTGAGCAGATACAAAGCCCTCTAAAATCAATGGTCTGTATTCATCCCTGAATACAATTGATTCACATCACCCAAGCGGCAAAAATGAAGCATAAATCTTTCCTACCGAAATAGCCACAGATTGCCCCCAACAAAATTAAGCCATTGGTAACACAGAACTGGATGCCAGAAGAGAAGGCTGAGCAGATACCAATTTATCTGATCAACAATCAAGAAGGTGTGGGACCATGGAGATGAACACAGCACTATAAAAATGTTCTGCTGCTGACTTGTTGTAAATTACTTTTCTGTTTTCTCCTACAGCATCGTTTCTTTGAATCACAATGCAATGCTAAACCTTTGTTTTGCAATGCTTAAGGGAATATATGTATTGGCTGTAGCAGCTAGACTGTACTGGATTTTTTAAGAGGTATTACAGAACTATTAAAAAATCCTCCAATTCTGTTAATGAGCAGAAATGCTCATTCTACTTTGAAATGAAATCTGTAACACAAAATATTCCAGTATTTATACTGTGTGTGAACAGCACTAATAAAGACTTTAAAATACGTCAATCTTACTTGTGTTTCTTTTAGACATAATATTTTTAAAAAAGTATGAAGTCATCCTTCTAAGGATTTTAAGATAACTTCAATCTAAAAATAAATTGGGTGCTGTTCTCAGGCAGCGGTACTTTTTTCTAAAATTGGGCAACATGCTTCATTTCGACTTTGTCTCTGGCTGCTTGAGTCACTGACATTTGTCAATGAAAAACACTGGTGAAACAATAATCAGTGCTGCCAAACTGAGTAGTCTGTTTATGAAAATTTGGGAATATTTATCCACAGAAAAATGACTATCTCAGAGTATGATAAAGTTAGAACACTCGTTATTTAAACAGAAAAGAAAAAAGAGACCTATGACTGTATTAGCCCTGTATTAGACAGAGCTAATACACTCGTTTCTTCTTTTTTTTTAAGTTACATTATTAGATTTTCTTCCAATTTTGTGGTCTTTAATGTACTTTAGTTACACCAGAATGGACCCACCTGCCTGCTCTTTCTCTTGTTACATAAGGCACTTAAGGGAAATTAATTCATCACTGTTGAGCAACCCTTCAGAAAATTACTACAAAAAAATAAACACTCAAGAATATTGTGATGTCATTTTAAAATCTTGATTCAACATGCATGTTCAACTTCTACAGTATATAAATTATTTTCAGAATAAACAGTTTGTAAACAGTCTCCTACTTTCTGTAAAATGGGGGAACACATCGTGAAAGCCCCAAACTAATGAATGAACACAAAAGTTACTGAAAACTGTTATAGCACAGTTGGCACAGGAACCAACAACTACTCAGATCTCACTAATGCCCCAACATGCTTTTAAGAAAGCTGCACGCTCTTCTGTCTTGCATCAACGACCTAGGGTGCTGTCCTCAGAAACACTGAACACGTCACCTTTCAGGGAACCTTGGATTTTGAGAGCTTTCAATACTTTGGAAGAGAAATTTTACTTAATGCACTTGTTATGGCTTTTATTTGTCCACCTTATCTAGGATTATTTCAGCTTCCTATTCCACCCCATTGAATATTGTCAAGAATCTCTACATCCAAAATTTGAGAAAGTAAGTCTCAACTGCTTCTTATTTAGTTACATGCCAAAGCACTACCATTATTTACGTTGGTCCCTTCCTATATATACTCTATTATGATTCTGTAAAACTTTGTTCATGCATGGAAGACATACAGCTACTAAGTGAATCAAAGCTGTGAACCTAAGCTTCCAGGCCAATCTTCATTATTTATAAAAAATAATGAAATACATTTCCAGGATGTGGTAAAATACATGAACTTTGGCCTTAACTCTGTAATGCCACTGACATTAGAAGCTGTGTGCAGACTGTTAGGCTGACAGACCAAAGATAGTCTGAAGGCTGGAGTACAAATTTAGTATAAGACATTTCCATCAATCTAGTATCATAGCAGATGATGTCAGAGGGAAGTTTTCAGAACGACTTAAGATAGAATACTGTGTTTATGTATTAACTACATTTGCAGTGGTTGCTCATGAGTTGTTCAATACCATACTGTCACATTCAGTCATTCACAGATTATCCTGGAAGCGATAACATTTTCCTAAAGTCTAATTCTGTCTTCTGCAAGCTCTCTTTCCTCCTGCTTCTGCTTGTCCCTTTTTTTCTCTGTGTACTCCTTTGTCCTTCCTTCTGCATTGCCTTTCCTTTAGCAAATCCGAACGTCAGTCCTTACGGATTTTTCTTTTCTATCTTGTTCTAAACAGGTTCTGATATTTTGCTGTTTAAAAATAGTTAAAGCTAAAAAAATGCAACTATAATTTCTGTGTTTGGTCCCTCCTTTTCCTGTTGCAGCTACCAGAATGGTGGTTACATATTTAATGTTGGCAATGGTATCATACCTGAACTTCAGAATTGGCCTATTGTCCAAATTGTTCATCCTCACAAAACACAAAGCTAAACTCTCATTTTCATTCCCATCCCACCATAGCTATAACAGCTAGCCCTCTAGTCTTACCCCTGAAGATCACCATACATACAAATGCATCAAAATAACAATTTTCAGTAGATTGTTAGAGATAGACTCTTTAACTAGGAATAGAAGTTCATAACATCTATTTCACTGCTATGATCTTGACATCTAACATTTTGTGCATTCTAGGGAACACCATAAAATGAGATAACAGTGAGGAACAGGCTTTACACAGCAGTCAGAAATGCGATGGAATTCCTGATCTGTTGTTCATTCCCAGACACTGTTTTCTGTTTCTCCTTTTCATATTTCTTATCAGTCTTTGTTGCTCAAACTATTGAAAACAGCTATCAGTAAATTGTGGGCTCAAAGCATAACACTGAGCATTTAAAAAAAAATACTGTTTGTAAAGTTTCTTATGGGTATAGATACCTCTATGGTTCATTACTCTCACTGACTCTTCTTCCATTCTTTTCCATGTTCACTGCCTTCCGATTACCTGTAACTACCATCCCCTACCTTTGCATTCCTCTTTTTCCTCCTGTAGATGCAGTAGGCTATGCTGCCTCTGCAGTGCTCTTCCGGTCTCATCCAAAATTACTAGGCTACTAAAGACTTCTAAATAAAAAAGTTTATCTTTTGCTCAAGTCCTCAGCCCTGGTAACCATCATAATATTCCATCCTGGAGTCCTTTTTGTCTCCTCTATCCCCTTCCCTCAAAATGATAGAGATTAGCAGGACAATTATTTTTAAATCCTCAATTGCCCACACACGTAAACATGCTGCACAAACACTGCCAGAAGCAAAAGGAAACCAGGAATAATATTTTTAAAATCAAAATATAATTTCCTACCAATTTGCAATGTAAATCTTGCAGAACTTCCCTGAATCAAAACCCACGTGATGCAAGCAGTATTGGTCTTCATCCCGATCCAGAGGAACAAAATAAACTTGTTTCTGCCAGAGACAGAAAAAAACCCACTCCTCATCTCACTTCCCTTTTAAAAGCATACACTCCCTGAGTCCCCCAGTCCTCCCCATGCACGATGCTGGGGCACGGAAGAGCTGAGCGAGCACTTCCTCCTCCCCTCAGGGCACTTTAGGAACA
Organism: Phalacrocorax carbo; assembly: GCF_963921805.1. NCBI lineage: Eukaryota > Metazoa > Chordata > Aves > Suliformes > Phalacrocoracidae > Phalacrocorax > Phalacrocorax carbo. The sequence goes on from NC_087513.1 coordinate 29,387,667, forward strand.
ATTGACCAGTTCACATTTTTATAATCCAGCTTTCCTAAATCCCTAATTAGAGATCCTACTTTGATGTGGGTATCTCAAAGCTGGTTTGTAACGTATCTTTGCAATTTTGTCACTAATCTGCCTTCTCCACACCTACCTAAAACAATTGAACAAAAATGGAAAATAAACCGTCTCAAGGCGGATCACCACACCGTACAACTATTTCATTAGGTTCTGGGCCAAACTGCTTTGGAGATTGGTGTTCAAAAAAAACAAAAGACACATTTTCAAAACTGAACTTTATATAATGTTCAAAATCTTCACCACTACCGTTTTGGGTTTTTTTTTCCCCCCTAATGATTACGTAGCATATTACGTAACTTGACTGAAAATACCTGCCCAGGCACGTATATGCTCAGGCTTTGATGGGCCCAAAGACAAAGTTCGGCTCACAGAGCTCAAGGAGGGGCTCTGAATCCAGCCTCATACATGGCTGCCTTGAAATAACAACTGCCTTTACTTTAAGCACACTAAAGCAAGTTGTCAAACCATTCCATTTTTGTTTTCTCTGTGTGTGTGAGTAAATATCTTATTTTGCATACTGCATTTTTTCTTACAAGTTGTGGTGCTCTTAGCCAGTGAAGAAAATACAAAGAAAATACTGGAAGACAGCTTAGCGAAATACACAGCTTCCTATTCAGGGCATCTCTTTAAAGAGTATAAAGGAAAAAAAAAGGCAAAAAGTTGTTTTCACAACAAGGATAGTACTTATAAAATTCGATCCCAAAACACATATGTTCTTGTAAGCCATACATCTTTTGTGTGCTTTTAGGATCCCAGAGAGTTCAGAACAACAACTGTTAAGAGAGAAGACATACACAATACCAAAGTATTCTCATAGCTTCCTTTACCATGTAAAGCTGTTCCCAAATAGATCATTTTACTGATGTGCATTACAGCAAGTATTTTTCATTGGAAACACTTCAAACAAGGAAAATTCCACAAGAGAGAAGGCTACTGCCTAATACATTGCAGTGATATGACCTCTTGACCGCAAGTTTTTTGCATGTGTATCACAAAAAGCTCTTGACACCTGTCATTTTCAGAGATTAATAAAAACATTTTTTTAAAAAAACCCCTATAATAGTGTTTGAGCTGAAACAGGTGGAATCAGTTGCATTGTAGTGCAGTACAGCTATTCATTTTAACTCCTTTCCTCCTTTCTATCTCTTTTAATTTTGGCTCGTTATTATAAATTCTTACAGATGGCAGAGGTATTGTATTAAAATTCACCTCTTTTTTGAGCAGCGTCAGAGCAGAAACGTTACCTTAATTTTAATTTGATGAGAGCCTCTTCTATAAATTTGATACGCACAGCTTGCTAAAACTGCCTTTTAATTGATTTCTATAAGGTGGGACAGCATAAGTACCGGAAGGCATCAGTAATAGAAGGATTTCCCAGTATTTATGTAAGACTGTACAATCCCTGCAAAATCAAAAACAAATTATCTACAAATCCATAAATATTTAAATACCTAAAACTTGAAGGGTTTTCTTTCTTTGCCTTTTTACTATTACAAACATTTCTTTTGGTTCAGGGTGAAACTCTAGCCTCATATATTGAACAGGGACAAGATTTTACCCACAGTATATAAAATATCAGAGTCTTTTGGTATGAATAGCATGTTAATAACGTATACCTTTCTATACTGAGTTTCAGTCTGAATTTTACCACCTCGGGTCTGTTGCTGCAGAGTATTTTGTGTCTACGAACGCTTCCAACTGAGTGCTTGACAACTCCTCCACACGGGAAGGAGGGAGAACAACCAACCCACACGGCACTATCCCATCTCAGTCCTGAGAGGATTCTGCATCCAAATTACTAGACGTTGTTCAAATTATGAGAGATCATATGTCTGAGAAGCATTACTGTGTCATGGCTGCACAACATGAAGTTTTAGACCGATCTGCCCAGCTCCTGTCACAATGTTCACAGATCCTACTACAGAGGCACTAACTTTATGCAGGCAAAGAACCAATGCAATAAAGTGTACAGTGCTGAAGAATAACAATTTTTAAAATATACTTAATTCACTATCACATATATGCTGTGACTGTAAATACTTTTACAAGTATATCACACTACGCATACTTAGGCAAGTGCATTATTAGCATTATGTCTATTTCTTAATAAATTGAGTATATTTTTAGCAGAAAAAAAGAGTTACCACTGGGAGGATGCAGGGCATACTGCAAGGCTGCAATAATGAAAAAAAGCTTCAGAAAACATGATCCAGGCCACACATCTCTCTCTCTTTCAGCTCCCCTACATCCTTCCCCTCCTACCAGTCTGCTGGTCACTGCCCAAACCCACTCTATCCTCTTGGCCCTAGCTGGCCTCTCCCACCTCTCAGCTCCTTCCTTCCAACTCCTCTGTCCTTGCCGAACCCCTCTGGCTCTTCTTCCCCTTTGGCCACCCCTCTCCAAGCCACCACCCAGTGACTGCTCCCCTCGCTTTAACTTCCCAGACCCCTTACAGCTGCCAAGGGCATGGATGAGACGCGCAGCCACTCTGCAGCCCTGCCCAGGAGACTAGCGAGTGCAGTGAGATGGGCCAGCAGGACATGCCAGGGCAACTCGCTCCTCCTCACCTTCCCCACACTCAGTAGCCAGAGGGACTCTCACCACAGGAGATCTTTGCGGGAACCATGTGCTTATCTCCTACAGCTTCAGACTGGCCACTCTTTCTACAAAAAAGAAATCACTTTGAGGTCTGTTGGCTCTGCGGTCAACTGAAGGAGCTCAATATGCTCCGTCTTCCCAGTTACGTGCAATACCATGGATGTCTGCTTCCCTCTGAGGGCTAAGGAGTGAGCCTGGGGGAGCTGGCTCGCTGAGGCGCCAGTGGCCTTCAGAAATATCTCCCTAAGAGTTGCCTTTAAAAACACTTGAAACCTCACTTTTCAGTGTTTAATGACCCGGACACCAGATAAACCTCAGAAATGAAGACCGTCATTTGTCACGCCAAAATAGCAGAGCAAATATAAAGGGAGCTTTTCAATTCCACCACGAGGTAAACTGACCCACATTTCTGAGGGTGAGCTGAAGCAGCTCTCCAGACCAGTCTGTTACCTGTCCAACCCACTCTCTGTTTTTTAAAATTCCTAAACACGTACTTAGAGTATTGCATGCACTGAAAAATATGGGGGGGGGGGGGGGGAAGAGGGGGGGAAGGGTCAACTCCTGTTTATTTGTGTCAGGTAAAGATATTGTACTTTAAAAGACTTGTGATATACTTATCAAAAGGTGGGTAGAGGGAAAGGAGGAGCTCCAAGAGTGTTGTTCTGGTCCCCTAGGTAAACAGTTCACATTTTATATTTTTTCCTCACAAAAATCTCATTCAGCCATTTAACAGGATGGATTGATTTAAATCAAAGGGTTTGATCACCAGTTTTAATGACAATTTAAAACAGCATGCAGGAACCCTTCATTTGAATAGTAGATTTTTCAGCTTGTTTTGTATTTGCCTAAGCAAAAGTTCTTTGTCACCAATTCATTGAACTATTAGGCTATGCTGCTGCTCAATAAAACATGAGCTCTTATGTTAAATTAGTTGTTTCTTTTGGCTATTATGTAATGCACATTTCAATTCCCTTTTTTTTTTGCATTTAATTAAGTTGGATATATTTCTTATTTAGAAAATAATATTGCTTTATCTTGCTACAGTGCATTGAGATGGAAATTAAAATTAGATTCAAAATACTATTTTAAAGCTGTTTTGTGTTTATTAGATTATTAAAGTATCTAAAGTTTAGTCATTTATTACACAAGGGCTATTTCACTGTAGTAAGCGAACTGGCCAATACTTTCTGGTAACCAGAGGCATATTTTCAAAAGTGGCTAAGGATACATACAGATACATAAAGAAACATCCTCCCACAGATTCTAAAATGAGCTAGGTACTCAACTTCCAGGGAAATAATCTGGAAAAGGAAAACAAGTTCGATTGCCCTTTTAGTTACCACGGGATTTTTCAGCCTTGAATTAGCATGTCCATTGAGGGACAACAGAAACATGTTCCTGTGCCACAGAAACATATTTCTGCAATAAAAAACAGGTAAGTACTAGCATGCACTCTAATTAAAAACATTTTAATGATAGACACTTAAATGGATGACATGGCAACATTTATACTTAGAAATGTAGCATGTCTTCCTTTGATTCTGACAGCAGTTAAAAAAGCAGAAGCCTTTGTTTCATTGCAATTCGAAGACAATTCATGGATCCAACAGGTCTTTTTAAAATCTATTTAAATTCTTATAGGCTGCAGCAGTTTTGGACCTATGTAAGTATTTTCATACCGTAACTGTTAAATTTCAGCTGGGCTATTTTAAAAAAGAAACTCATTCCAATGTAAATAACTTAAACTGGAATTTTAAAGACATACATTTTTCCCCTTAATACTACTTTGGATCCCACTCATCTTGAAGTCTGGATCTCTAAAGCCTAAAATATGCTGAAGATCTTTAAAGAATGCCCCAGCATTGAGTGGTGATGTTTTAACTCATTCTGCTGTGCTGGAACACATGAAAATGTACATGGTGCAATTGCTTACAAACCTCACCACTGTATTTACTTATTTACTAAGTCTCATAGCCCTTTAATAAACTGTACAATTAAGGACTAAAGGATAAAGGCAGAAAACTGAAAGAAGTTAACTGTATCTTTTGGAAATTGGGAGCAATGCCACATGTTAAACATAATATTTGTCTTAAGTATGAGCTCGTACTTTTTATGACTGTAAAAATAAGATCCTTAAATTATGTATTTCAGGAAATACACAGGCTTTCATTCCATGATTCCTTTTAAGTTATTACCTTTGCATCAGTTAAGCTCTTTAAGTATATGCTCATTTTTAGGAATGGTACACATTCTCTATTAAACACAGCAGATAAACACATGTGCCTGTGTCCTCTTCAATTAAGTAGGCTTGCTCCCTATAGCACTTTCAATGTAAATTTATTGTGTCAAATTTATGTTTTTCTGGTTTCTACTGTTATGCATCTCCTACTGTTTCTGCTGTGTGTCACAGTCACAAACAAGTTATAATGTTTGGTGTTAGCTGACATTAGCTACCCAACACTAATCTTAGAGATTACTGGCCAAGTGCAAAACAAATCCACAGTGCCAAGGTATTTATCTGAAACATATTTCTACTTTCATTTTGTACAATATTACTCCACAACTGGACTCTTAAAAAAATGGATGATGCAATTTTTAAGGTTTGAGAGCATTGTTCATAGATTCTCATGCAAGTACTTTATGCAATCTATACCATCGAGCTCAAACAAAACGCATTAAAGTACTGCTTTCAGTATACTTTTCTGGAATTTATAAAATTTGGCTTTGTTTATTTTGCATTTTTCAGAGTTCTGCTGCAGCAGAAATAATGCAAAACATGATCCCTAAGCTACATTTTATATTGTTAATGTAGATTGACTTGGGTTTTAAAAGTAAGAGAGTTTATGTTAGGCATTATGACTAAACTTGAGCACGTATGAATTTGTTCTCAGCCTCATACACGTACTTGCTCTCTTTTGTCTGACTGAAAGTAGGGAAGGCAGGCGTGTTAGCATAGCATTTTTTTCAGAGACTTCAGTAAGTGCAATATCTAAACCATGCCACAAAACAAAGCACTTTCTCCTTGTGTGAAGAGCCCAGCAGCTGCAGTGGGCAAAGAGAGCTGCTGGTGATCAGAGGTTGCCAAAAGAAAAGGACAAGCGTCAACAGGCGTTGAGGCTGTGAACTGGGAAGCTGGGGCCATAAAAACAGTGTGTTTGAGAGGGAAGAATGGGTGGGGGCTGTAAAGAGGTGGAGAGATTCATTTGAGAGGAAATGCCAAGTCATGTGGGCAAGAGGCAAGAAATGAAATGGAGACAGAGCATCATCTGTGGGAAGGACTGTCCTGGATGCATCACAGGCCACAAAGGCTGCTCTGCTCACAAGAAGCATGGATGTCCCTAACCCAAGTTTCTTCTGTCCCAGGGGCTCCAGAGCTTCTTAACCTTCAGTTCCATCTCCACAATTCATCTTCCTTCTCTGGTCTCTGCTTACTTCAGCCCCCAGCACAATTCATAGCTCCTTGTCCTTTCCAATCTAATAAGCCACTGCTGCCTTCTCTTCTGCTTTTGAATACAGTAACCCTACTCTTTCTATATAAATCAGTTATAGAAAATAATTTAAAACTCTAACTTCATGATGCATTTAGCCACTAAAACATATTTAAGAAACATTAATATTGATTGCCATTGAAACCCAGAAGGACATTTTACAGAGCCATCTTTCCCCTTCATTTGCATATTTACCAGGTATGCAGAGCACACCTCTCAGTAACTATCATGTTTGAGTGATTTAATAGATTTTTAAGGATTCATACAAAGTAGAGGGGAATAAAATAATGCATCAACTTACCCATTTTCCTTGGTTTTCCATGTTAAGTCAATGCTTCAGAATATATTCTGTAGGACAGATTTCATTTAACATCTCTGGGTTTGTTATGTCTTTGAAACCTCAAACGACATCTGTGAGTATGGTAGCATGTTTCTAATTCATGTATGATCTCAAAAACTTTGAGAAATATGTCAGACTTCAAATGGATAAAGGCTAATGTTAAAGACATTTCTAAAAGGACAAAAATATTTTTGTGTGTACTTCATTACGGTATGTAATTTAGATAAATTCTAACCTCTTCACTGATGTTCTCACAGTGACACAACTGTACCTGCTTGCCAAATGTTATGAAACCTAGAAGCAATTGTTTCATTAAGTCTTGCCTATTATTTATGTACCCTGCTTGAATTTCCATTAAAGCCATAATTTAAAGCTTCTGTTCTCAATTTCTTAAGATTTCTGAGAAATAATTCAGACATGATGAAAAAAAAAACCTTAAACTTCACACAATTAACATTAGTGGTGCATTTACTGCACATCAATCATTCCAAGGATGCCAATTAACATGATGATAGTCACCACCTCAGCTGGAGCTACACTCACTTCCTGAAGCACTGTCATCCACTCCCCTGAAAGTCCACTCTATGAGGGAAGTAAAGAAGAGCAGATCTTGCACAGGATCTGCTCTACATTTCCGGCTGTGGTGACAACTTCATAACATAGAATCATAGAATCATTAAGGTTGGAAAAGACCTCTAGGATCAACAAGTCCAACCGTCAACCCAACACCACCATGTCTCCTAAACCATGTCCCAAAGTGCCATGTCTACATGCTTTTTTAACACCTCCAAGGATGGTGACCACCTCTCTGGGCAGCCTGTTCCAGTACTTGACCAAACGTGATTACTGTCACATTAAAACACAGAACGTGAATATGTATGTATTCAGGAAGCTAGAGAGGTTTTTCTGCTCTGAAAAGGGCTCGTTGAAAATATATTCCTACTCCCAAAGGATTTCTATTTCCTTGTGTGCTCCACACCTGGAAGTATGTGAGAGATGTTCTCCTTCAGGACAAATATACACACTCACACATAAGATAATTGCATTCACACTGTGTTTCTCTTTACTGCTTGAAATAACACCTTAAGCATACTGGGGTTCCTACTCCTTTCTAAGTTCAATATCAACACCAGACAGGCAGCATCTTGTATGAGGCAGTGTTTCATAGAAACCCTGACACATTTTTCATGTTATTCATATTTTGCTTTCTTTTAGTGCTGTCTAGACCAGATCACAGATTCTACCATCTAGAACTGGATGGTTCCTTATGGCTTGTTCTTTGCCATCTCTCCTGGTAACAAAGCCTCAAAGACCAACACAAAATGACCTGGCTTCCACAGAACATTCTGTAGGCAGAAAAAGAGGACCTAAAACATAAAATCACCTACGACAAACAACTTTTAGGCAATAAAACTCCAACTTCTGAGACTTGTAGGAGGTCTTCAGCACAAAAAATAATCTGATGCACAGGTTTGGAGTGCACCTGATGATGGACTGATGCTGCATCTGGAAGAATAATCTGTGAAAGGAAAGCCCTCTTACTGGAGAGCTTTGCTATCATTTTCTGTATTTTAGGATACAGTTAAAAGGATTAATAAAACAAAACACTAATTTTATTATTTATAGGATACCTGGAGATATGAGATACAGGGAAGAGCAATCTTTCCTTCCTCTTTTCGTTTTGATGAAGGAATTTCAAAGAAAGAGTGCTCTGAGATGACAAATTACAGTGTGAAGGCTTTTAAACATGAAAGCTGGCAAGTAAAGTTTAAAGTACAGTTAAGATTCTTGCACAGTTTGGAGTGATGCAGCTGATGAACCTGAAGAATATAAGTATATAAAAAGATCATACGACCTAAAGAAAGCAACAAGCAAAAATATGGAATCTCCTGGAATCACTCTGTGCATCCTGACAAACATAAATTAGGTTAAATGTTTTGGTTTTGATTTATAAAAGTAACACATTCTAAAATTACATATACTTATGTCCTGCTCATATGCATAGATGTCATATGTACATGTTGAAATATATGTGCTGTATATTACAATATCATCCTGAAGACCAAAAAATATGAACAATTGTGATCAGGTGCATAACATAGGGAACGGGACACCAAAATACAGCACAGAGGAAATCAGTAACTATAAGGAAACACATCTATATTGCACCCATTGCTGTGACTGCAGCACAAGCAGACAGACATACAAGAGCTAAGTTTTAACAAGGTTAGTGGGTACTGCTGGTTGTGACAGACGCAGCTCAGGGCAAACTACAGAAGTCAAAGAATCGGGGTAAATATTCAGGCAGTTGAGATTTTACTCTGCTCTGCAACGCTGCAGATACAACACTAAAAGCACACACACAAGCTAGTTTAAAGTTAGCTCAGATAAACCAGCTTCTCAAGGAAGTTACTTCTTCTCTTCATTCAACCAAGACTGTTCCCCTTCTAGGCAACCCCAGGGAGAAGACAGGCTTTACATCACAACCTAAATCTTAAAGGCTAAAAGCTAATTTCTTCCTTGGCTCTATCCATTTCCAGAGTTTTCATGTTGAAGGTCTTGCTGAAAATTACTTAATATCACCATTGCAACCTTATTGAGTCCTTCTTTTTGAGCAGACATATACCCATTTCGATGGGAGATGACATGCTGCAGAGCTCCTTGGATTTGGGTAGCGATTCATCATTCCTTCCAGCCCTGGATTTCTCAGGCACAGTTTAATAGCAGAGACTCCAGTGGTAACATTTGGTCTTTACAAGAATCATTTGCTAACTATCTACCACTTAGCTAGATGCATCTTTGCAATTAAGTTGGTAAAAACTTCATTGGAATGGGACTGCATGCTAATCCTGTCTCTTAAGACTGCATTTCCAAGTATTTGGTACACGATTACGTACTATTCTGAGATCAAAACATCCAACTTCTCAAAACATCTCCTATATAAACTACAACAGCCAGAGAGAGACGTACTTTGCCAAATAAAAGAGACTAAAAGATTCATACGCACAGGCATCAAGCTTGATAGAGAAAAATACACAGAAGCAGAAGTTTGTGTGGCCAAGAGAGACAGACGAGAAAGGGTAAAGGTGAAGGGAGCACAATGTGGAGGCTAGATAAAGAAACGGAGCCAACAATGACAGATACAAAGCCAGCAGAAAGAATGAGGGAAAAGAGACCCCATGAAAGAAGAGCCAAAGCCAGCTGGTGGAAGGATTCACTGGGAACAAGAAGAGATAATCAGTTTACAGATTTAAAATAAATCCTCAAATTAATAAAACAAATAGTAATTTAGAGGTCAGTACTAGAAGCATCTATGGCCTCTCATTGGAAGCAGCATACTCTGGGCAGTGCTTTGTTACTACTATCCCTAAAAGACAGACCACATCATTAGTTTTGCTAATTAATCTCTAAATCCAACATCAAGCTTGAATTATTATAAATAACAATATATAAACACTTCATACCACGCAATATAATAATAAACATTCTGTTCAGGCTTAAACAGCCCCATGGCTGCAAAGGCTCTACACAAAGTAATGCAAAGTGACTACAAAGTAATTTCGAGCCTAATATGCACACTCAGAGATGTAAAATCCACCCATTCTGATTCTCTTACGAAGAGAAGCTGCCCAATCTAATTCCTACAAATCACACTGAGCTTCAAAAGGATCTTCAGATTGTCTTGTGATAGCTTAAAATATTTGCGCAGTTGTGTTGGAGAACGTGCAGGGCGTTTGTTTCTTTGACTGACTGGCATACCGCAGGACATTTTAATACAACTGACTGTTCCTTTGTAGATTAGTTTGATGTCCACTATGCAGAATCAGTGACCTAGTATACTTCCTATAATTAGTTACATATTTAGCAGGGTCCTCTTTAGACATTTACATATACACAAGTTCTGCTTCTTTCTGTTCTGAGATCCCTAAAGAAAGACAAAAAACAAATCATACTGATTGCACTCACTACGTGGATAGAAACAATTATTTATGGAAATAAATAAATGAAATAAGACTGAAATACCTCTTGTGCCAAATAGCTGTCAGTTGTGACCGCTGTCGTTCTGACATAAACCCATCAATTTTAAAATAATTATTTCTCCTTCGCTACACTTAACCAAATTAAATTCACACTAAAATCAATGTCATATTTCAGAGAAAATCATGTATATTTGTAAATACACATATATTGGGTCAGGG
>NC_087513.1:29403354-29415854 GCF_963921805.1 Phalacrocorax carbo
GTTCTAGGGGCACATCAGGACTTCTGTGAAATTACATTCTGGTATTTTAGGACATTTCCCATTCCCTAATAAATTAAAGATTAGACCACGTGTGTGCCTGCATTCGGAAAATACTCTTTCTCTTAATACTTCAACATCTGCTAATTTGGTGATACCTGCTCTGAAAGCCATAGGAATACACCTAACAGAATTTTGCCCCTTTTGAGCTTGTGATGTGAAAGCCTGTAACACATCTGAATAATCTTCCAGAATTTTAACTTCAGTTTTAAATCACTGGGAAGAAGCATTTTTTCCTAATATGACATGTAGTCAATTTAAGTAACAATAAGTGCAATCAGATACAATAAGAAGTTTTATATTTAAGTTACATATCATCAGTATTCTTATGGAATCTGCTTTTGCCACAGGTGTAGTAGCTGTGGATCTTTATGTCACTTTTTAATACAAACTGCCTGTACTGCATGAGAAAATTCATTTGCTCTTTTGAGGAGTCAAAATGCAAGTTTCTAGTGGGACTACTGTCCCACATACAGAAACATAAGTGTTTTGTTAACACCTAATTTAAGGCTTCAAATAATAAACAAAAAAACCCTGTTATTTTTCTCCTCCTTTTTAAAAAATCACAAGGACGAAACATTTAAGAAAGCAAAACTTCTATTTCTGCATCATCGGGATAACCTGAATGGTTTTGCTTTTGTAAATATTATTTATTTTTTGTATCAATGAAATGCCAGTGGTAAGCGATATGCTAAAAATATAAAATTGCTTTGGAAAAATAATTTTAAACATAGTCAACTGAAACAGCTTCTTACCAATAAATTCCCATAAAACATTTAAAAAGATTATCTTGGTAGAACTGACTTAATGAATACTCAAAATGCAAGCTCAAATCTACCCTGTAAAGCAATCACGGTTTTTAGCAACTATTTTGACCTTAGTGACACAAACAATTAATTCTACAAACTTAATATCAAAATAAAATTCTACATCTAATGCAAAATAATCTGTCAATGTATTTAATCAAGGATATGCTTTTTCCATGTATTATACATTCTAGTATCAAACACTGATTTTAACAGATAAGAAAAAAAATGAAAGTGAAAACCTCAGAAGTGTACGAATGTACATATATATGAGAGAGAGAATGTGTCATCGTAAGCCAAAAAAGCAGAAGAAACAAGTCTGAGCAGATTACAGTTTGCATCATATTTTAATAATAAAAATCTACATTCACTTTAGCAATATTTACAAATTGATAAATATCGACAGTAAGATAAAAAGTTGCTTACGTTCTAGTCATACATCTTCAAAGCCGACCTGATGACTTGTGACAGCACCCAATCCATTTATCACCAAGTATATATTGCAATATATTATAGAATACTGTCATTCTCTCTTGATACATGGATGAGGAATAACTCCCTGATTTAAGTCAAACTTCTCATTTCTATATAAAGATCACAACAACACAGTTCATCAAGCCAATAACAGGACTGTCCAAACTCCATGTAATTGCTTATAAGAACCTAATGAAGTCCACTATTTAGCTTATTTCCTTCCTATGAATCCACTAATTTGTGATCATAATGCTTGAATAAGATGTAAATTGTACATAATTTTAAATTTTTAACTTAGCCCAGTTGCTTTTTGTGCAGTCTAAAATTTATCCTCTTTAACTTTCTCCAGTACATATTCATGACACAGAAAAAACATAGTTTGTGTTTTTAATCAGTTGATATAGCTATTCTTAAGCATTAGCATTGCTTTATGTAGTGGCCCAGCTGAAGGATATGTATTAAAACCAGAAATCATTTGCTTGCTTCCTTTAGAAAAAGCTGTAACAAACTGCATTTGTTTATTTGAAAGCCCCCAGCAAAATCACTCAGAGAAGCCAAACCCAGAATGTTAAACTGTGACATCAGTACATTATATCTTGCACATATTTAAACAATAAAAAATCCTACAAATAATAACTGCAGGTGCAATGGGGTTTTCTCTGGTTTTCTACTTGTCAAAGTTTGTTAAGCAAGTCAGATATTAAAAATAACATTTTAGAGAGTTACTACAGTGACAATAATAAAACCAGCCATCATTTTCCTCTTAAATTATATTACAAAAGGTGTCTGGTCAAAAACAGAAAAAAAAAAAAACCAAATAGGAAAAAGAAGAAGAAAAGTAAAAGTAGCATGAGGCTATGCCCATCATCTAAAGGACATCCTACTGCATGTTTACCAGTGTTTATGTTTCACATCAACATATTTTATAGAAGGATTTATATTCCTAACTCAAGTTGTATTTAAATCCTATGGTGCAGACCCTATCATAAAATGCCTCTTGAGTCCTATTAACTGTACCCATGGTTTGACTTTGCCTGCCTGCTTATTTAAGATCTAATCACAGTTTTGAAGAAAAGATTGTCACTTCTAAGCCTGTCCCCTCAGAACCTGTCTGTTATTAGTACTCAACTGGATATTTTCATCTTCAGTTGTTATTCTCTGTGGTCTTTGCAAATGCTATCTACTGGAATCTGTGACTGTATGGACAGATTGTCTACAAATGCCTAGGACTGCTGCTTTGAGAAACATGTAAGTGGCACATGATTATTCTGTTGGTATTTTTGTGTTTTAAAGTCTTCCACTTAAATTTAGTTTTCTAAACATTTTCACCAATTAAATACACTCTCTCTCAATAAAGATTTTAAAATGCTCTTATAATCTGAACACCTGAACAAAGGTGACGGCATGCTTTTCAACTAAAACAACATTAAATTTATATATGTGTGTGTGTGTGCACATAAATAATTTAACATGAAAACAGTATATACACACAGCATACACATATAGATAATAGTATACATATATGTATATATATTGGTGTAAGCATGCTCAAAACTTAATGAAGATACTGAAACCTGTATTTCCTCAGACTGTAATACTGTAAGTGCTCAGTTGTTAAAACAGAATACACTTGAATTTGAAGCAAGGGACAGATTTAAGCCTTAACAACTACTCGTATTTCAATCTACAACTATTTAATTCTACATTTTCTGCCACCATTTAAAATATTTAACTATAAATGTAGCTAGTGTACACTGCTGAATTCAGCACTAAGAATGATTCAGTTTTAAGAGCTATTATGACCTGTTATTTCAGAGGCCCGTACACATGCAATTTATCTATCATGTTAAAACATGTTTCTATAAAACAGGATTTTTATAATATTTTATCTTACGGGAGACAACCTTCCTGCCATTAATGCAATACCTGACATGGTAATGAAACGCCTCAGTATTTACAAATTAAGGGTTTGGACTCCAGAGGTGCTGAGTGGTCTCAGCAGATGAGAGGACCAGACACTGATGACTTTCAGGAGTTCAGAGCAGGTACTGGCACTCTGCGGAATCAGACCCCAACTGTTTACCAAACAAACAGTTTGAGCTTCACTGCATTAGTACAGTCAGCATCCCCTGATGGGGAGGCAACTCTTTAGGGTAGACAAAGTAGAAGGAATTATGTCTGTGCAGGTTTTAAAAGGAAAAGAAATCCTACAGTGACAAAAATTAATTGATTGCATCTCATAATTAGATGGCCTCAGCAGTCAGACAACGGTTTAATTTTACAGTTTTAAACATAAAAGCAGTTCTCCATTAACTCGCTGAGAAAACAAACAGACAAACGTAAAAACATGTTTTAAAAGGGAGATTGGAAACATACCTACAGAAAAGCTGCTTCTCTCTTTTCCATATTTTCAAAATCACACATCCAAACTACATTCACGCACGCACAGACAGGCACATGCTCTTTTTTATTGCAGTCGTTCTGAACTAACCAGCATTTTTTATTTACACCTATGACAGCAAAGCATCTTTATTGTGAGAAGTCACTCTGGTCCCTTCACCCCAGCTCCGACTTTGGAACAATTCATCGCAAGGGAAGCGAAGTCTCAAGTAATGTGGCCCTCTGGTGGAAAGCTCTGCATCACGTCCTACGCGACCGAATTGCACAGTAAACTAACAGATTCTGAAAACATGCACTGCAAGGCTTCGGCACAACTTTTATAAATACACCATGGGATTTTAATCACCAGGCGAGTGTGGCGGTGTGCAGCAGTATCAGCAAGGTGTTGCTGCCACGAACACAGGATCGCGGCGTTTCAGCGTTAACATGCACAAAAACAACAACAAATAACGCCCCACGCTCTTCACTTGCACGACACTTCACATTCAGCACGCACAGAGGGTCTGCGGAAGGGTGCCCGTCGGAAAACAGCCCTTTATTTGTTTAAAAACAAACAGGAAGCAAAACAAACTTACCTGCTGTTGTTGCAGATGCAGCAGTTCTACTGTGCTTACTTCAGTGCTCGTGTCACCACTTGATCTTCCATCTCTGCTGCCAGCATCTAATTGGCTGCTTAGAGTGCTCATTCCATTTTGATTCATTGAACTGTTGCTTATTGTCTCTGTCGCAGATTCCTGCATCATGACTTAATACCTAAAAGTGATTAAGAAGTATCAATTAACACACGCGTTACACCTTCACACTTCCATTATCAAGATGTCCCTCTCTGCCAATTACACAGACAGCATCTTTAGAAGAAGAAAAAAGCCTCGCGGAGCCGTTTACCAAGAAATGCGATGCAAACTCTGCTTTCATACAGATACTAATCACGGGAATTATGGTTTCTATAAGCAATCGTTGTGTGCTTACATTTAACGGCCAAAATAACACACCAGGCACGCAGCATGGTCAATAGCATTTATGAACGACTACATTTTAAAGTCTACCTATAAAACCGGTTTAAATGAAGGCACGATTTCACACACTGCTCTATATTTCCTATTATCTAGCTTTGACAACCATGGATGACTATACAGCCTTATTTAAAATATTCACTATCTTGATTCTGTCAGAATTTTACAGCATATCTTATGCAAGGCTGTTGTTTAATGATGCACAGCTAATCATACAAAATTAAAATTTTGTAAGGGTGTTACAAATCATATGGTATCAACCAATGATAAATAGTATAATGGGCTTCTCCTTTTTTGTGACTAAATAAAATTTTGCCTCGGAGGCATTTTAAGAAAAAGCTCCTGCTGCAAACACGTCAGATATTGCCTATTTTTTTAATCAAACGGCTGATATTCATTTATTTTTCTGACATTTAAAACATTTAATACTGTCCTTCCTGGGAAGTAATTAAGCTTATGCATGAGCAGCAATCAAACTGTTCACTTGAAGATGACTTAAAACTCAATTTTAACATAGGCAAATAAATGAAAGATATAAAATTAATTTTCCAGGCATGTATTAGATATGAAAGCTGGAAATAAAATCTATCAAGAATATCACTAATGATTGTGCTAAAAACAGCATAAATTATGCATATTACCTTCTCTACAGTAATAAATGTTTTATCATTTTCACTGCATAAATATACTGTACTTTCAGGATAGCAATGAGATGTCCTGCCAAGATCAGTTGAAATCTTTGCAGTAAATAAAGAACCAACGTGCCCTTACAAACCAGAATTTCAAGGCGCATTTTGTATCTGTAATATGGAAAGGTCAACGTCTCTTCTCAGAGCCACCAAAGTCCTCTCCTGCTCCCGCAGGGTCAAAATGGACCTCACTTTCCTTCACCCTCACTCCCGACATATTGAAAGAGTCCCCACAACAACCTGGCCGAGCTGTGACTTTAAAAGACACCTCTGAAGGGAGAGGGATGTGTAAGCAAACTCGGGGAAAGAAACAATGCTTGCTGCTTAACCTAATTATTGAACTTAGTTATTTGTTCCCTTGCAAAGTATGAGCAATAGCCTTTCTCTGGGAAAAAAAAAAAAAAGGCAGGAAAAGGATCATTACAACTTCAACTACGTGCTCGGGATATTAATCAAAATGCTGTATGAATTAACACAAACAAGCGCCCACAAGATAAAGTGAAAGTGTATATTCTGTGAAGAAAGTTAAACTAGTAAAAGATGAGTCATTTAAAGATGGTCTGGTCAAAAATAAACAGGATGCAAAAAACCCAAACACGAACACAGTTAACATAAAGGAGGGCAGCTGCTATAGCCCGGTAAACAACAGCAGTGCCAGATGTGTTTATGAACAAACAGCCGTTCTTAAACACTCTTACGAACATCAGTGAAGAAAAATAATAGAAATGGAAAATGTGATACACGCAGTGATTAATTTTACAAGGCAAAAACAAAGCTAATACTCTTTTCTGAGATTAGGCAGCTAATAAGTATTCAAATTAGGCATAAATTTTACATGTACAATGTTTAAAATATTCAGAGAAAAGGGTCTGATTGCCCTTAGTAGTTATATGAAAATTCTAATGCGGGTATGCCACAACTGTGGGAGCAGGCAGCCCCTTCCGATTTTTACAATATTTACTTTCAATAAAAAGACATGTATATCAGAGTGGAAATCTATTTAAAACACTTCATCAACTGTATCATTACAAGGATTTGGAAATTCGGGAAATTCAAACATTAATCCTCTTTTAGTCAAACAAAGATTTAACCAACAGACAGGTTCATCTTTTACAAATTCGAACGTTAGACAATAACAGTGGTACATTTAGCCAAGCGCATTAAAAGGGCAAAGGGGTGTAAATGTTAGATAATCAAAACATTAGAAAACACTCAGAAATTTAATAAATAAATACATCATCCACCCCCCCACCCCCTTTTTACATCTCTCTGACTCTTTCATTACAATTAGCAGAGAAGGGTTAAACATCTTCCAGTTCATATTAACCAAAGGGTTTTATGTCCTGTGGATTTTGTATCCTTGCAAAGCCCCAGAGTGTAGTTCGGGCTCTGCATTTTAAGTTAAAGTGTCTGTGAGCCAGCAGAATCGGCTTTAACATAACATGACCAGTAACACTACTCTGGCAATAGAAAACAACAAATCTGACCCAACAGCTGTGTACAGAGAGAATGAAACTATAGAGTATCAATCCTAGAAAGGGTAATGTATTTGTAAGTGGAAGAAATACTGAAGCATTTCTACAAAGAAGAAAGAGTCCCTAGAATTTCGTGTTAAAAGTAAAATGTTTTTTCTTGTTGTAAAGGAGCATTTTTAAAAACAATACTGAAACTTTGGCTTGAGTAATGCTCTGTGTTGGTTGTCCACAGCCCCCTTCTCACTGCCGGCACCTAAAAAAGGGCTGCTGGAAAAAGCAAGAGCACAGAATCCTTTTTTTCCCCCCTTCTTTTCTCTTGCATACAGACCCCCCCCACACACACGCATGCACACGCATCTATACATGTGTGTGTGTATGTACTGCCAACTATAAACCCTCACAAATTAAAGCACTGAAAATATCTAAACAAGAACTGTTTCTGATATCTATGTAGAAGTAATTTCAGTTATTTGTGGCAGAATAATTTGAACCTGCAGCACCTTACAAAGCAAACTACTGCACTTCTTTTCTTGCTTTTACAACAGCAGTGCGGGTTGTTAGCGTAGTAATCATAAATAAATACAAAGGAAATACAATGACTGCCAGATACTAAGGCGGAAAGTTTAGTATTTCAAATAGGACAAGAAAAAAAATATACAGGTTCCTGTTTACAGACATTTATACACATTCACAGTTCCTAATTCTTATCTTTTTCTTTTGCTGTCACACTCACTGTCAGTCATGAGCGTGCCTACACAGGCACGCACACACGCACCCACATTCACAGACACGCACGTTCACCAGCACCTACTTCTGCTGCGATTCCCAAACTCTTGTTGCCAAAGGTGAGATATAAGCTCTGCTACCAGGAATTTTAAACAAAGCTATAGGGAAAATATTTGCTGCTCTCTGCGAGAGAGAATGGAATTGTAGATTATTTTAGTGTGCGGCTGCACTGCAGGTCGGATGTATAATTCTGCCAGGGTATGCAGGCAATCACCCGCACCAAAACAGAAATACCAGCCCTGTGAAGTTAGAAGCTACAGTTTTACTTTTCTCTCCTGCAGTGAATCGCGCGTCTTCCGCGCGCGCGTGCGCACACGGGTACGCGTGTGTGTTTTAAGCCGGCGAGTCACTGTACAGATACTTATTCTCTACACCACTTCCCTTTTGAAACATTAAACTGACACTGGAACTGACTGCACAAGATTGCATTTTCTCTTCCTAAACAACTTGAATTGAAAGGTTACTTAGTGTAACAATATTTACTCGCAGAATTGTGTTGTTACCAAGGGTATAATGGATGGTGGCTATGCAGGTTTACGCAAGAATGAGTGAAGCATGAGGCATTAGCCATGTGTTTGACATGTTTCAAATTGCTATAATCCAGCATTAAACACACCCAGCAATTCATGCCATTTCTTGCAGCCATAATCTTGAATAAAGCGTGCACAACCACTTATTATATAAATTAGTATATGACTCCCTGTTATAGTCACAACAGTGCTTTTGTGTTTATTTTGCATCAAGACGTGGTCTTTTATTTGTACAAATAGCAGGATAGAGCCGTAGCTCAATTAGACCTCCTTACTTTATGATAGGGTGTACCGAACGACGGCCTCGTGGGGTTCGTTTTGCCCCATCAGGTAGAGGTTCTGCTGGCGCCCAGGCCCCGGGGCGCGGGGCCGGTGGTGGCTGCGGGGCCGTCGGTCTGGCCGCCCCTCCCGGGCCGGTGGCGGCGGCGGGGCCGGCCCCTTCCCCGGGCCGCCGCCCCGCCGGGAGGCGGCAGCGGCTGCGCGACGCCGGAGCTGCCGCCAGGGGGCGCCGCGGTGCCGCCGCCCCGCCCCGCCCCGGTGCATGCTGGCCGTGCCCCTCCCGCTCCCCGGGCGCGCCCCCGGCGGGCCGCGGGAGCGCGCCCCGCGCTGCCGGGTACCCCTCGATGGCGCTTTCCCACGTGCTGAGGCGGAGGAGAATCTGGGCTCCAGTTCCCCCACGAGTGGCGGCGGCTGGGTGCCCTCATGGAGCGGAGAGCGCCCTGCGTGCTGCCCCTCCGCCCTGGAGCCGTCACAATCCACCACCTGCAGAAAGCAGCGGGGCTGCCTGGCCTGCTCCGGGGTGAGCCCCCCGAACAAAGGCAGCACCCCCAGAGCCGTGACCCAGCGTCATGGTGCCCATGTTGGTAGATCCACAGGCAAGACTGACCTATGGCGCCCAGCGCTCAACACCACGAAGCTGACGTTCTCCAGCAGGCTCACGCGCTCACCTCCTTTCACTTTTTAAGACACAGCCTAAACTTCAGCCTTTTGAAACTGGCCTATGATGTAAAAGCAGAGGTGAGGAGCTAGGCTTAAATAATGGTAACTTTTGTGCTCTGCTGGAATTAATTCATCATTGACACAAGGCACAATGCATCTGAAGTCTTGCGCTGGTATGTTAAAAGTCTTTAATACTTAAGATTGCCTAATAAATCAAAATGCCAAATATGAAGGACATAGCTGAATGTGTGAGAACAAAAAATTAGACAAGCTAAGAGAATATTTTTGAAGGGTTTGGGTTTTTTTTTCACTTTATCTAAAACATTTAGCTTTCAAAGCTGGAGTTAAGCAGAAACATAAATTACTTCACTGCATATTTTTTTAAATATGTAAGTAAATGAATATGATTAAACCACTAATTAGGTCAACGGCTATTGAAATACTGTACAATAAAGTACCTATATTAGTAGTTTTAACATACTACTACCTACTCAAGTAAGTTTTGTCTGTAAAAATGTATGCTCCAACACCTTGTGCTGGAACGTCTTTCAGGAAAGCGAAGCTCCCAGTTGTGAGCTGCAGAATGTATCTTAGCACAATCCAAAAGAATACGTATCACGCATCTGCATCAGTGAGTGAAGTCAGCATCTTTGATGAGAAAAAATAGAATTTTCATAGTAAAAATAATCATCTCTTCAAAGCCAACTAATCGCTTTACTATTCAGAATACCGTCACGAGCAAAGATGGTAGTTGTGAGTAAAGTAACTGTTCAAAACTGGCTAACGGGCAGTGATGGGGGAACAGTGATCACAACACAGAAGGCGCTGCTATTGTGAAGAATTCACGCTGTAGTACGAAACTTTTCAGTGGGCACTCGCACGGTGGGTCTCTGAAGGCCATTTTTGAACACAGATTTAGAATAAAATTGACAACTGGATTTTTGCAAATTATCACAGATGAGTTTATTTACTACAGAGAAGAGCCAGCAGCCCCCCCATCCACACACACACACACACCCCTACCCAGGTGCCAGGTAAAGAAAAAGTGCTTCCTTCCTGCAGCACTCTGTCTTAACAGGTGCACTCGGCTGGCATGAGAATGCTTTAAGAAATCACATAGTTGATCTGTGCTAAAGTTAAGCACAACTGAAATAACAAGCATTGCCTAAAATATTTATCTTATGTACTATAAGCCACAGTTTTTCCCACTGTCTGTGTACTACAATTTATTTATGTATCAGATGTTTAAAGGAACATCCTTTTAACTGACTGGCACGAACAGCCAGATAAAGCCATTGAAGGTAGAGTATCATATTCAATCTTAAACTAAAAGCTACCCCGCATTTTAAAGGCTGTATCTTTTCCTTTCATATCATCTCAATTCCTCAGGACTAATAAAAGTAGTAGGTCAGTCCTGGGCACAGTAATTTATCTGCTTTCTAAAATTCAGGAATATGTTGTCACACTCATCCGATTATTAAACAATAGTTTACTTCCCCAAACGGCAAGTAAGGTCTAATTAATTTCCACCTGCTATTTATTTTTGCTTAGTGAAAAGAAAAAAAAAAAAAAAGAAAGCCAGTGTTATCTGTACGAGTAGTCTGTACGATATTGTAAGATGCCCACCTTACACATGGGATAGCGGCAAAAGCCTGCTAGAGTGCGTTACCTACAGCCCACACAGAAATGAGCAGCCAATTTCAGGATAAGATTCTTATTTGAGCAACGACAGCTTGGGAAACCCCACCTTGGAAAGCAAACTCCTCTCACCCCCACTCCCTCTGTATCTATCTCCCTCTCTTTCCCAGTCTTAAAAAAAAAAAAAAAAAAAAAAAAAGCCAGCTCCAGCTCTCCAAGCTCTTGAGAGTAGGGAGACTTTATTACAGTCAATGGAGAATTTAATAGTGAGAAAGCATTAGGGCAGTAGGAAATAATTAGAATTGTGAGAGGTAGGGAAGACCTGCCTAGCAGGCAAATTCCCTTAAAAAAAAAGCTTCTTACACAGTCTGTAGAGCTTACAAACTGCAAACCCAGGGCCAACTTTTTATACCTGTTGTTTTGGGTGTTTTTTTTTTTGTGAGGAGCTTGCAACAACTATCACTGATATTTCCCCTCCCCTGATCTTTGAATATCATGATCGTACCTTCACCTCACCA
The DNA here is from genome assembly GCF_963921805.1 of Phalacrocorax carbo. Lineage (NCBI taxonomy): Eukaryota > Metazoa > Chordata > Aves > Suliformes > Phalacrocoracidae > Phalacrocorax > Phalacrocorax carbo. Next base: position 29,414,680 of record NC_087513.1, read on the forward strand.
GTCTTTGTTTAACCCTCACGCTTACTTGACTTCTCGCTCAGGCTCCTGCTCAAAGCTTCCCTTTAGTATCCCCTGAGGGTTTTTTTCCCTGTCCATAAACTACGTTTTCCACAGATCCTCTTTCTAGAGACTTCAGCACTTTCTGCTTCCAGGGTTATCTTTTTTTGGTGCAAAATATGCCCTTTAATTCTCCTCTTCACCAGATCCACCCTTGCCTTCCCACTGGATGGCCCACAGGAGAGGTGGTACACCAAAAGAATTTTCTTTTACGGGATCCAACTTACTGAAAGCTTGAATAAGCCTCAAATAGGAATAAAATGGAAAACCTGTATTTTTAAGATGAGCCCTCAGAAGCTCACATGCTCGCTTTCAAAGCCCCAGTCAGTATCTGATTGCCTCTGTAGCTTTCCTTGACTACAAATGGCCTGATCACAAATTTTCTTCTACATATGTAGTACTGTCTGAAAAGCCACAAGACTAACATTTGGTATTCCTGAGTCTTGCTCTTCCTAATTTTTTACATTTAGTTTCCCTACAGTAGCTTACAGCCTCATGCTGATAAACTTTAACATTTTCTAAAATTACATCCAGCAAAATATTCATGTAAAATAGACAGCACCAGGTAGACGTAACAACACACTTATCAAATGAGCAGTGCCCAACTGCATCTCTTCCTCTGGACTGCTGAAATGGCCAAAGTGCTGGCCAGAAGCGTACATATAGGTGGTCAGAACCACCTATGACAGCAAATACTTCTTTCAAACAATTCCAACTTATAGCAGATATTCTAAAGGAAAAATATATCACTTCATGAAACCCGTGTCCAAAATCTTGACCTCAGCTCTGTTCTTGCAAATCTAACAAGGCCAATGCGGTCCAAAAAGGCATGTCAAATGCTGCCAACCACTGGGAAAAATACAAGGTTTACTATCATTTTACAGAATAGATGCACATAGGCAAGTTTTAAATGCATGCTGATTCTGCAGCTAAATACTTGCACTACATGACTTACATGAAGTGAATGTAGATGTATGCAAATAAGCCAAAAAACATCTAAAGTTAATTAAAATAAAATTCTGGATGGAGAAGAAAAAGAGTTTGGAGGACTTATGTTCAAACATCCTTCCCTGTTTCTTTTAACACGGCGCACCTTTATTCAGCCTTTTTTATAAACT